>NC_133622.1:182760967-182960967 GCF_048593235.1 Sminthopsis crassicaudata | reverse complement strand
CAGTGGAATAGGTTAGGTTCACAGGACAAAATAGTGAACAACTATAACAATCTAGTGTTTGACAAACCAAAAGATCCCAACTTTTGAGATAAGAATTCATTAGTTGACATAAACTGCTGGGAAAACTGGAAATTAGTATGGCAGAAATTAGGCATGGACCCACACTTAACACCATATACCAAGATAATATCAAAATGGGTCCATGATTTAGGCATAAAGAATGAGATCATAAATAAATTAGAGGAACAGAGGATAGTCTACCTCTCAGATTTGTGGAGGAGGAAGGAATTTATGACCAAAAGAGAACTAGAGATCATTATTGATCACAAAATAGAAAATTTTGATTACATCAAATTAAAAAGCTTCTGTACAAACAATACTAATGCAAACAAGATTAGAAGGGAAGTAACAAACTGGAAAAATATTTTTACAGTTAAAGGTTCTGATAAAGGCCTCATTTCCAAAATATACAGAGAACTGACTCTAATTTATAAGAAATCAAGCCATTCTCCAATTGATAAATGGTCAAAGGATATGAACAGACAATTTTCAGATGATGAAATTGAAACTATTTCCACTCATATGAGTGTTCCAAATCACTACTGATCAGAGAAATGCAAATTAAGACAACTCTGAGATACCACTACACACCTGTCAGATTGGCTAAGATGACAGGAACAAATAACAATGAATGTTGGAGGGGCTGTGGGAAAACTGGGACACTGATACCTTATTGGTGGAGTTGTGAAAGAATCCAACCATTCTGGAGAGCAATCTGGAATCATGCCCAAAAAGTTATCAAAATGTGCATACCCTTTGATCCAGCAGTGTTACTACTGGGCTTATATCCCAAAGAAATACTAAAGAAGGGAAAAGGACCTGTACGTGCAAGAAGAAACTGAAAAATGAACGGATGCCCATCAATTGGAGAATGGTTGGGTAAATTATGGTATATGAATGTTATGGAATATTATTGTTCTGTAAGAAATGACCAGCAGGATGAATACAGAGAGGCTTGGAGAGACTTGCATGAACTGATGCTGAGTGAAATGAGAAGAACCAGCAGATCATTATACACTTCAACAACAATACTGTATGAGGATGTGTTTTGATGGAAGTGGCTATCTTCAACATAAAGAAGAGCTAATCCAATTCCAATTGATCAATGATGGACAGAATCAGCTACACCCAGAGAAGGAACCCTGGGAAATGAATGTAAACTGTTTGTATTTTTCTTTTTCTTCCCGGGTTATTTTTACCTTCTGAATATAATAAAGATGACAATACTCCCTAAACTAATCTATTTATTTAGTGTTATACCAATCAGACTCCCAAGAAACTATTTTAATGACCTAGAAAAAATAACAACAAAATTCATATGGAAGAACAAAAGGTGGAGAATTTCAAGGGAATTAATGAAAAAAAATCAAGCTGTACCTGATCTTCTTCCTGTGTACAAGAAATTCAGTTCTGCTCACATATATTGTATCTAGAATATACTATAGCACATTTAACATGTATGGGACTGCCTCCCATCTAAGGGAGGGGGTGGAGGGAAAATTTGGAATAGAAGTGAGTGCAAGGGATGATGTTGTAAAAATTACTCATGCATATGCACTGTCAAAAAAAGTTATAATTTAAAAATTAATAAAAAAGAGTGCAGAGCTTTTTATATTCAACATCTCATGTGAGTTTTACACATAGCTGAGGGAAGAGGGACAAGTAATATGCTCTCCATTTGACAAAGGGGGAAAATAAAAGTTAGAGATATTAAATAACTAATCTAGGGCTATAGAACTCCCAGGAATCATCCAATCACAGTGAGAAGTGGAAAGACCTTTGAGGTTATGGATTCTTAAAACAGATGATTACCTGCTAATGAATGGTAGATCAAGGATAGGAACCGATCTTATGCCTTCCTAGTCACTCTTCAATTCCCTCAAGACCAGCCTAACAACAAAGCTGCTTATTTTTCTCTCTCCTTTTTTAATAAAACTGCACTGATATCTTGTTTTCATATTGCCTAAATGTATCCTTTTATCACTTCTACTCCTTCTAGCCAGAGAGCTACTGCATATAATGAATCAATAGAAACTGGTGTAAACTGTCTTTCCAAGTTCTTTTTTTGTTTGTTTATTTGTTTGCTAATTCACTTAATTTTTCTGCAGTTCAAGTGGAGTTCTGAAACTATAAATCTCAGGTAGAGACTATGCCTTCATCTTTCCTCTAAATTTCCCAAATCTTCCCCCAAGCTCAGTCCATGCAGAAGTGTAGTTCTAGCACAGGGAAGGACTGCACAAAAGGGCAGAAGCCAAAGATTATTGATTTTAGAGTTTACAGTTTACTTATAAGTAATCTAAGCTTTATTTGGCAAATGAGAAAATTGAGGTCCAAAGAGATTAAAGAACTAGTCCAAAGACATACAGATAATAAATGGTGGAGCTGGCATGAGAATTCAGGACTTAGAAGCCAAACTTGATATTTTACCTACAGTTCCACTTTGTATCCTTTTTTGTTTTTTTTTCAGTGAATATTGAAAATGGAGAACTACTTTGTCAAGTGGAGGAGACAGCATACTTAATATCTCTCTGCCTGTTTCTTTTTTTTCCAGATTTTCCCCTCCCTCCCTCTATTCCCTCCCCTAGATGATAGGCAATCTCATACATTTTACATGTGTTACAGTATAACCTAGATATAATATATATATGTGTGTAAATCCAATTTTCTTGTTGCACATTAAGTATTGGATTCTGAAGGTATAAGTAACCTGCGTAGATAGACAGTAGTGCTAATATTTTACATTCATTTCCCAGGGTTCCTTCTTTGGGTGTAGTTGTTTCTGTCAATCATTGATCAGCTGGAAGTGAGTTGGATCTTCTTTATGTTGAAGAGAGCCACGTCCATCAGAATATATCTTCATACAATATTGTTGTTGAAGTGTACAGTGATCTTCTGGTTCTGTTCATTTCACTCAGCATCAGTTCGTGCAAGTCTCTCCAAGCTTCTCTGTACTAATCCTCCTGGCCATTTCTTATAGAGCAATAATATTCCATAACCTTCATATACCATAATTTATCCAACCATTCTCCAACTGATGGACATGCATTCATCTTCCAGTTTCCAGCCACTACGAAAAGACCTGCTATAAACATTTTGGCACATACAGGTCCCTTTCCCCTCTTTAGTATTTCCTTGGGATATAAGCCCAGTAGTAGCTCTGATGGATCAAAGGGTATTCACAGTTTGATAACTTTTTGGGCATAGTTCCAGATTGCTCTCCAGAATGGCCGGATTCTTTCACAACTCCACCATCAATGCATTAGTGTCCCAGTTCTCTGTGCCTGTTTCTTTATCTATAAAATGGATTTAATCATGTCTCCATAACTCAGGAGGATTTTATGAGAAATAGCTTTTCATTAAATGACCTCTTTTAAAATACTTTGAAAAGATCCAAGGCATCATAAAACATTCATAACAATGTGAATGGCGAAAGAAGTTATATCTAGAATGTCTTTTGATTTGAAGTGGGATGTTGGGTTGCATTTGGGATAATACTTTTTAATACTCAGGCTACATAACTTAGTCTTTCTATGAGTAATAATGGCTCCTTTTCCATAGCTCCTTTATTATTTATAAAGCAGCTATCTCACAACAACCATGAGAGGTAGGTAATGTAAGTATTATTAAAAGATAAAGAAAATTAGGTTTAATGGAGTTTATAGCTTCATGGTATTTGAAGCATGAATAGATATAAGGTCATCTAGTCTAATCTCTTCATTTTTAGATGGTCAAACTAATGATCAAAAGGAAATTATTTGCCACAAGTACTATACCTGGTATCAGAGCTGAGATTCTAAGCCATATCTTCTGACTACAAATATAAATGACTTACTTGTTCCAACTACTATATGAACTAACGATAACTGTCTGGGAAAACATGACTTTAAAAATTATATAGGAGGGAATTAATGTCATGGAACAACTGAAAGAAATGGGAAATGGATTATTGTGTGTGGGGATGTGTATTACATACATACATACATACACACACATACACACATATATATATGTATATAAATCTATCTATATATCTATCTATATATGTATGTAGCAAACTGTATTTTAACATAATTGCCTTTGTAATCCTATATATTTTGTTTAATGCACTTAAAAGTTAATTCTGAGATGGATTCATAGACTTCACAAAACTGCCAGAATGATCTATGACACACAAAAAAGGTTAAGAATCCCTCACCTACTCCAAACCTTTCATTTTATAAATGAATAAACTGAAACCTATATTTGCTGAAGGTCAAACAGTCTACCTACAACTATTATCTCCCATTCCTCTTCTCTTACTCATTGCCAATTTCATCATTGGAGTAAAATTATTCTCTCCAAGGTTATAAATGATTACCACACTTTAGAATCCAATGGATTTTTCTGAGTCCTCATTCTTCATGACATTTCTGCGGCATCTGATCATTTTCTCTTCTCTTGGATACTTTTGTTGTTTTTATAACACTGTTCTCTCACAGTTCTCTTTTCCATCTCTTTTGCTAGCTCATCATCCATCCATCATCCACTATGAATCGGTTCAGTGCCTCCCTACAATTACCTCAAGTATAAATTGCATTTAAAATCCTTTATAACTTGGCTCCATATCTCCAGAATACTTTTAAAAAGATAATCTTATCTTATACCCCTACATGCACTCTACGTTCTAGTCATACTGGTCTACTTAATATTCTTTGAGCTTGCATTTCATTCTTTGCTTTCATTCTTTTGCATGTCTCCCGGAACTTGGGATGCACACTCTCTCTTCACTTTGTCTCTTTTCTTCTCTGACTTCTTTATTGGAAGCCTTCCTGATTCTACTAAATATCAGTACTCCATTCCTCTCTAACTGCTTAATAATTTTTATCTGGTGTATCTACCCTGCCCTTCCCCCTAGCAAAACATTAAATCTTTGAGAAAAGAGACTATTTTAAAATTTTGTCTTTGTATCCAAAACATCTGTTACCATGCCTTGCACAAATAAATGGGTGAAAGATTAGTAAATAACAAAGCTAGGATCTGAACTCAGATTTCTGAATCCAAATCTAGCACTCTGTATTTTCCCCTGATACATCTAACACACCTCCCTGTTTAAGTAATATTCTGTAAATAGTTTGTTATTTCATTCATTTCAAGACTTTTGGATAATTAACAATTGAAAATGTGTGCTAATCTGTGTTTCTACAGCACCCAGATTTTATTTTTATGTTGAGATTTTCTATTTTTCAGAATTACTCAAATGACCTTTGAGATCTTGCTGTATTAATTTCAAGCATTGAATTTTAATTATATGCTATTATGTAACTAGCTGCAAAATAATATTTATTCCTCTGTTTTCTTTTTTCCCTCTTAATATGCATAGGCTGTTTAATCTAGTGGATAGAAAGCTAGCCTTTAACTGGGTTCTGCCTCAGTTGTATGATGTTAAGCAAGTCTGTCAAGGCCAACTAGTAGTCATCATTCATTCTTCTTGTGACCCATTTTAGATATTTTTAGTAAAGATACTGAAGTGATTTGCCATTTTTTTCTCCATCTCATTTGACAGATGTGAAAAATTGAGGCAAACAGGACTAATTGACTTACCCAGAATCACACATCTAGGAAGTGTGTGAAGCTGCATTTGAACTCAGGTCTTCCTGACTTTAGTCTGCATGCTTTCTACTGCTCTATCTAGCTGCTCCATCCCTGGGGACAAATAGTGTCAAACTCAAAAGAAATGGGGGTTATTAATCCATACATAAAGCTTCCTGCAGCTACATATTGATTTAGTTTTAAAATCTATTTCTATTTTTTTAATTGTACGTCTTTCTGTTTATTTTGTTAAATATTTGCCACTTACATTTTAATCTGTTGTAGGTTTTATGTCAGGCATCCCTGCAGGACCCGTATTTGACACTTCAGCTCTAGGCAAGTTTCTAAGATTAGAAATTACCAAGAAGGTGTCAATCTGAGTTTGTAGAGGAGGTTTCTTCTGCTAGGAACTGCCTTACCTCAACAAAGACCATGCTATTTTATGCCAAACACTGTACTAATTGGTGGTGATACAAAAAGAAAAACAAGAAAAGTCCCTGTTCTTAGTGAGTAGGATCTAGCACACATAGGTAGGTTTGGCTACAGGGTAGCTGTAAAGTTCCCAATGAGCCCTTAGGGGTATAAATGACAGATCAATTAACAAAGCCTATTTTGGTTGGAACTAGAAGGGAGATAAGGAACATAAATAAATATAACTTTTTTTATCGAAATTTGGATTGCTAGTGTCAAATGAGTTGAAATGGGAGACTTAAGTGGGAAGAATTTTAAATTCTGGTTCTTCAAGAGTTGTGGCTACTAAGGTATGGACTGTAGCAACTCTACTACAAATACAAAGAACTCCATCATTCAATATTAACTCATGTATTTCCCTTTTCTTTTTTCCCAACTCATAAATTGAAGAGTCCTGTGTGATAACTTCGAAAGCTGGGACTTCTTTGATAGACATGTGTTAGAAGTTAGAACAAATGTTGTTTGCTTTCATTTTATTTTGCTTCTCCTTTTAAAAAAAAAAACTGGTTTGACAACAACAACAAAATTTGGTTCTGCACATATATATTGTACCTAGGATATACTATAAGATATTTAATATGTATGGGAATGCCTGCCATCTAGGGGAGGAGGTGGAGGAAAGGAGGGGAAAAATTTGGAACAGAAGAGAGTACAAGGATAATGTTGTAAAAAAATGCATATGTACTGTCAAAGAAAATGTTATAAAATAAAAACTAATAAAAATAAAATAAAATAAAAGAATCTTAAAGCTTCAAAAAAACTGGTTTGATTGGATTTTTCTTGTGCAGCATGAAAATTATATAAATATGTATGCATATATTAGATTTAACATATATTTCTACCATTTTAAACATGTATTGAACTACTTGCCATCCAGGGGAGGGTATGATGGGCGGGGGGAAATTGGAACACAAGGTTTTGCAAGGGCTAATGTTGAAGAATTGTCCACACCTATGTTTTGAAAAATAAAAATAAAAAATTAATTAAAAAATTAAGTTAGAACAAATTGAGCTGTGGATGGAAAAGTAAATGGAGGAGACTTATAAATAATGTAATGATATCATCATTCACTTTAGATTGAAAAAAACAAGTTCACATCCTGACTCTGTTATTGAATCTACTTTTGACCTCTGGAAAGCTCCTTCACTTTTGAAAGTCTCCATTTTATCCCATATAAAAAAGGATATATGTGGATTCTTCTGAGTTATTTTTGGTTTTAAGTCTTATGATCCTTGAACATGCCAAATGCAAGAAACTAGACAAAAGAAGAAAGAAATCGCAAGCTAACTTAAAGGAAACAGAGAAATGCAAATGATTGCAAGTAAGACCAGGCAAAGTAGTCAAAAAGGAATAGCAGAAGTCAAAAGCAAAGAAGTCAAAGGTAAACAATAACAGATACAGCAAGACAAGTTATTGGGTGGATCTAGAAGATTGTTTTCAGCTTCTTTCTAAAAAAAACCAAATAAATAAAACTATATATATATATATATATATATATATATATATATATATAAATCATATCAAACCTACTCTTTTATCCTGCATATAAATCTGAATCTTGATATTTTTAGAAATTATCAATTTAAACATTTACTCTGAACCATACTGCCCCCAAGAATGACTTATATGTTTATCTATCTCTCTGCATATGTGTGTGTGTGTGTGTGTGTGTGTGTGTGTGTGTGTGTGTATAAAATTGGGTTACTATCAAAGATGAAACATTAATTATATGCTATTGTGTAATATAGTGTTTAATTTCTCTTAACCTTCCTGCTTAAAATGAATTACTAACTAGGATAATTATTTACGACAGCCCAGGAGGTTGGAAACATTTTAGCCTTCTAGCTTCACATAGTTTCCTACTTTCTGACATTATATTTAAGTTTCATGAGCATTTTGCCAGAAAACAGTAATTGGGTGAAGGGTATTCAGGAGGGGGCATCATTCTATTAGTGGTAAGTGATCAATCATAATAACTTATATATATATATATATATATATATATATATATATTCTTTATAGGTTGGCTCATTAACATTTTGCAGGGAGGAAGGGTTTACACTTGTATATATAAGGAATGTCAGAATAGGAAGATATATAATGTAAGAACCAAATGGGATCTTAAAATAATTCCCCCACTCTCTGCTACCCCCTGAGAATGTCCTACCTTCCTTCCATCTTCCCATCCATGTCCTGATATATTCTTGCTGATCTCTTTAAGTAAATCTCTTTTTTTTCCCTTCAAGGCTCAATTTAGATGTCTTTCTTCCATGAAAATTTCCCTATACCTTAAACCTGAAAGCTTCTCTATTTACTAAAGCTTTTCCTAAATAATGTAGTCTATCTCCTTTGCCATCTTTATCTATTTATCTATCTATCTATCTATCTATCTATCTATCTATCTATCTGCACACACATACCTTGTATGTTAGTCTGTGTTTATGCATTGTATCTCCTTCTAGTAAAATATGAACTTCCTGAAGGCAATATGGGCATTGCGCTATTTCTCGTTTATAACTCTTTTCCTAATAAATCAAACAACTGATCACCATTTATTAAGTGCCTACTATGTGCCAGGCACTGTGCTAAACACTGGGGATACAAAAGATAGAATATAAATGAATAATATATCTCTTTAAGATTTACTTGACTAACTTGCATTAACTCCTAGGTATTGGGGTCCCCAGAGGATCAGCCCCTTTCAAGATTCTATAGGATAACTTGTAGAAATAAGTTTTTTCTTGTCATGAACCCCTACCAGTGATTATTGGCCTGACTCTCAGCCAGGTTTAATTAACTTTTAGAAATGTTGTTAACCAAGCAGAAATATAAAAAGCAATTATTATACAAACATCTTGCTTCTCTCATCTCCTCCCCAAAAAGTCATAGGTTCATTCTACCTTGCTAAATGCAAGAACCTTAGGAAAATTAGGCTAAAAAAATAGTACACATGTAATAAAAAAGGTGAACTCACAGTCCCTACTTATTAGAAAATCTTTTCTCCTTTTGTGGCATCTGCATGAAGTTCCTTTTAGGTATAACTCTGCTGGTTGCCCAGGCTCACTGTTCTTATGTTCACCTAATGGTGGCTTTCCTTGGTGGATTCTTGGTATGTCTTTGAGCTCTCAGTGTAGATTCTATCATCTGCTTCTACCCATACTGCTTCAGGCACACTGCTACTAATAATATGAAAAATCCACATTTTCAGACCTTTCACAATTCATGAGGTTACTGCTTTGTTAATGGATTGGGGAATAACCTACCATCTCCAAGGCAATTCTTTTTTAGTAGTCCTTAACTAAGAGACTTAACCAGCATGCAAATGACTGGATCTGAACAAAGTTTCTGTTTTTATTCAGTATCCAAGAGCTGTGACTTGATCTACTCAAACAAACCAAAAGATTTTTCCCAAGTGAATTGCCATCTGTCTTTCCTCTAATGGCCCAGAAGTCTTTTGATCTTTTCAAAGTGATTAAAGACTTTTTCATAACTAGTTCATGAATTTGAGTGAGTGATTAAGCTGAGATGTCTAGACCATCTGTGATTAATTGGAGACAGTAGTGAATCCTACCTTTCTACACATGTATAGGCATTTATGTATAAATACATGCAATATATAAAGCAGCTAGGTGGTACAGTAGATAGAAGGATAGATCAGGAGTCAGAAAAATGCATTTTCCTGAGTTCAAATCTGGTCTCATATATTTACTGACTGTATAACTCTAGGTAAATCACTTAACCCTATTTAGCTCAGCTTTAGATGCTACATTGGAGAGCTCTGCTTCTGGAGACTGAACTAGTTTATCTCCAAGGTCTCTGCCAACTCTCAGAGTCTATTAAGATGCTTATACTATCTAGCAGAAGCAGCATGATGTAAATAGGCTTGAGTCTGGGGACTTGCCTTTATTCTTTAAAATGAAACCAAAATAATGATCTTGATAAATGTGATGAGGATGAAGATGATGATAACTTACATTTCCTCATCTTAAGGCAATACCTCTAAATTTCCTCAGCTAATAAATAATATTTTGCAGCACATGTTTTCCAGATAAGGGAAATATATTTTACACAAATGCAGTGCCTTGAGTCAATATTATCATTACTCTTCCAACTCCCAAGTTAGAAGAGTACAAATACTGCCTCTGAGGCTTTATAGGTATGCTATTTTGGTATTGTAGAGAGAGTACTCTACTTGGAGTTAGAAATATCAAAGTTCAAATCCTTTCTCAAATACTTACAAGCTAGATCAATGTAGATAAGTCACTTAACCTCTCTCTGCCTAACAATGGGGATTATAAGAGCATCTATTTCCCAATGTTGTTGCAAGGATAAAATAAGATAATATTTGTTTTTCTTGTTTTTCAGACATTCAGTAATATGTGACTCTCAGTGATCCTGTGGATCACTGCCCACCAATACCATGTATGGGTATTGATACTGAACTGGTTTGCCATTTCTTTCATCTGTGATTAAGGCAAATGACGTTAAGTGACTTGGCTAGGATCACATAGTTAATAGACCAGATTTGAATTCAAGTCTCTCTTTCTGCATGTCCAGCACTCTATGTATTGAGCCATTATTGTTGTTCATTTGTTTGGAGATATGTGGCTCTTTTTTATCCTATTTGTGAATTTCTTGGCAAAGATACTGAGATTGTTTGCCATTATTTCTTCAACTCATTTTACATATGAAGAATTGAGACAAACAGGGCTAAGTGATTTGTCCAGTGTGACACAGCTAGTAAGTTTTCAAGGTTAGATTTAAACTTATTTTACATATGATGAAACTGAAGCAAACAGGAATAAATGATTTGCCTAGGGTCATAAAGCTAGTAATTTTTTTTAAAATCAGATTTGAACTCATGAAGAGCCCAAGCTCAATAACTTCCCCATTTAGGCATCTAGTTGTCTCCAATATTTGCAAAGTGCTTTACAAAATTTTAAGTGCTACATGAATGCTGACTATTCAGGAAACCTGCTTATGGTCTTGGTTCCATCAATTACTAGCCAAATGACCATCATCGTTTTCCTTCACCTCTGAGAGCATTTGTTTTTTCCCATATGTTCAGTAGCTGAAGAAAGTAAGAGAAATGATGGAGATTTTCAGGGCCATAAAAATTAAAACTAGATAGGAAAGGAAAGGCAGTTTGAGTTCCTTAAGATTGAGAACTGGGATATCTATGTAGCAGATGCAATCAAAAGGGAAGTTGTGACTTCTAGAATCCAAGAAAACTCAGAGGGGAACCCCAGCTCCAATATTATCTATAAGAGAAGCCATTTTAGAGGATTGTATTCTCAGATTGCTCAAAGTCGCTTTATACTCTAAATTCTAGATCTTTGAGACATGTTATACTAAGTGAAGTAACAGAGAATCAATCAACTATCAAACTTTTGTTATATGCCTACTGTGTTTCAGGCACTCAGGCAACAGAATTATAAAGAAAAAATGGAAACAGTGTTTTACTTGGAGGATACATTATTTTACTGGTTAGTAAGATACAGGACAGGAGACCAAACAGTCAAAACCTTGGCAAATTCATAGGTTCTTTGGCCCAATTAGTACCTGACCAAGAATCCTACTGTATATATAAGTATGGCCATCCAGCTTCCATTGTACTCGTCTGTAGAATGGGAAAACAATACTCACAATACTTGCCTTATATATGGAAAAAGATCTGCAGTCAGCAATCTAAGTCAAGTAAAATCCTTTACCTAAATAGCACAATGGTCTTAATAAAGAACAAAATTTGGAGTCAGGAAAACTTTGGTTCAGATCTTAACTCTAGCAGTGTGATTATAAGTAAGTTATTTCTCAGTGCCTTAGGCAGCTCTTTATGATCAGAAGTTACAGAAAAGGGGCCAATCTTTTCTCCAAGGGAGTTTCCATTGTGGAAATTCTTTAAACTTATGGTATTATAGATCCAGACTCCCATCTTCCCTTTTCCACTCAGCCTCTAGTACATTGGGCTGTGTCTTTAGCACTGAGTTTACAAAGATGAAACAAGTTATATCCCTTGCCCTCAAGAAGTTTACCATCATTGGGAATATGAAGGAATCAGAAATAGATATAATGTGTGTAAAGAAGGATGATATAAAGTAGAAAGTATGATAATGACGGTGGTAATGAAGAGATCTCAGCAACATACACAAGAAAATTTAAGGGGCAGGGGAGGGACTAGGACTCTCCAGGTAAACCTAGAAGGTTCCCTGAACCCCAAAGGTCCTCTCAAGCTGGACCTGGGAGAGAAGGATTTTATTCTACTGAAATGTGAAGACTGTCTTGTTAAATGTAAGATAAATGGTTGGTTTTCTTCATGATTATTATAACTGCAATTATTTGTGTCTGATATTCTACCAAATTCAGTGGCAGTAATTGAGGGATGCCTACGTAAATGTCAGACATTTTCTAGGAGAAAGTTGTTAATGAAAACTCAATTCACACAAGTAACAAAAAGCAACACTCTAACAAGTATAGTTTTGTCAATACTGGAATAAGTATTTAAGTAGCCAAAATAATCAGTGAACTCATTCTGTTCTCATTATGTATTTTTAAAGAATCAATAGCCAAAGGAGGATGAAGCATTTTTCTCTCATGTCTTTTCTACTTTACAGCAGACTTTCATGATGTAAAAAGATAACCTAATTGTTTCACAATTCCAAGTGAGTTCTGTACAATTGTGGCTTCCAAATTTGACTCTGATGTGATTAGTTCCTATCTGGTTTTTCTTCACATGCATTAAGACAGGCAACATCCATAGAAATACTCCTTCACAATATGCCGGTAGGGACTGAACACTTGACCCATCCTTCAGCCTCTAAAGGAGTTATAGGATATATCCTATTCTGTATGGGTCCTTCCATAAATCAAGATTGCACCACAAAGCAGCTTGTCATAAGTTCCCAGATGAATGACTGTGAACAAAATAAATCAATAATCTGCCTCCAATAGCTAAAGTGCTATGCATTTTCAGCACATGTCTAAAGTGTAATGAATAGTATATTTGTCAGGTTCTGATTACCTCCCTCAGGAATATACTAAGCCCTTTCTAGTAAGGCATGCTTCTTCCAGTCTAACCTGCAAATGTTTCTGGACTGATTTTCTCTAAGGCACAGTTTCAATCATCTGGTCACAAATACCTCCAATGACTCCTCATTGTCTGCTGAATAAAGTTCAAACTCTTCTTGATTTGAAAGGTTCTTTTAAATGTGGATACAGGTGATCTTTCTAGCCCTCTCTTACAGCATTATTCTTTAGCCTCAGAGATTAGGCACATTCAGGGATCAGTGAGTACTTCAATACATTCTATATCAGATTGAGTGCTTCTTGTGGGTAGGGCCTGCCTTTTGCCCTTCTTTGTGTCTTCAGCACTTCATCTCTTCCTCTCAAAATTCTTCCTCTCCTTCAACACCAATATTACACACCATTTTCTCCATCAAGTCTTACCTGGTTCTTTCAGCTGGAAGTTTCTTTTTTTCCCTAAGATACTTTGTGGGGGATATAAAGCAGAGACCTAGAATACTTTAAGAAAATCTGATGAGAAAAAATTAGATTTGGTGGATCACTAAATATTTCAGTTGATTTTTATCTTGGTCTAGAAGGAAAGAAAAGATTTCATTTGCTAGAGACGTGAAGGAAATTCTTGCAACAGAGGACAAACTTCATAAATGCATAGAAGTGGATAGGAGAAGTCATATCAATCATTTAATCGAGAAAAATAAGTATTAAATGTTTGTAGTATTCTAGATACTATGCTAGGCCCTAGGGATGTAAAACAAAAGCAATAGATGTTTGACCTCAAGAAACTTATATTTGTAAAAAGAATCAATATAAATATTGGTGAAGATACCAAAATAATTATACAACTATATATATGTATATACATGAATATATACACATAATTATATACATATGTATGTATATATATATACACATATATGCACATGTATATAAACACAAACATAAGGTTATTTGAGGGAATTCACTAAAAGCTAGAGAGTGGGTTCAAGAAACGCCCAAGTAACAGATACAATCTAAGTTGTGTTTTGAAGGAAACTTAAAATCCTAAAAGGCAGAGGTAAAAAGAGTACATCCCAGTCCTGGAGATAAACTTTACCAAGTCACAGAGATGCAATAATGGTCTGTTTTGTTGAACTGTATTGTATATGAAAGGGATTGAGGTATACTGAGACTGGAAAGCCACACAGAAGCCATATTGTGAAGAGCTCTAAACACCATAAAGGAATTTGGTTTTAATCCTGGAGGAATGAGTAGCCATTGCAATTTTTGTTGTTATTTTGATCAAAGGAATTAATACAGCCAGACAAATATTTTAGGAATATTACAGAATCTTGCTTTCTCTGTCTAAAGTAAATCATTCTATCACAGAACATGAATCATATATATATATCTATTTGGTGTCATACATGATAGCTTATATAGCATTAATCACAAAGATAGACTCAAATCTCTATTCACTACCAAAAAATTCAGATTCTTCCAGGATGTAAGCTAAGTACTTGGACTAAAGAAGGTTCTTAAGAAGCTATGTTCATTCTTTCTACTGATTAGTATATAACTGTGGGCACAAGTGCATAAGAATAAAAAGATGAAGCTCATCTTCAGGTACCCTTACCTGCCTTGTTTATGGTTTATCTTCTTGGTTGGTGTCCAGTGTTTTTATAAATGCATTTTTCACAAAGGAAAATAGTCCAAGAAATTAAAACAGTGAATTAATGGATCAATCTTCTGAGCAAAAGCAATGTTATACATTGGGGAAAGGGCTGCCTTTATAGTCTGAGCATCTAGATTCAAATACTAGTTGTGCTATAAAGATTCCATGTGACTATGGGAAGTAACTCTGGGAGCCTTCAAATGTTTCCTTTGGGACTGGACTATGTACTTCAATGATCATTCTTACTTAGAATGCATATTTATTATTTTTTTGAATGTGACAGTGTTTAGATGACAGGAATTTTAAAATTGGGGAGTCAAATTGTTTCAGAGCTGTGAGCACTCTTTAACAATCACCTAGTCTATCCTATAGATCATAAAGAATACCCTGTACCAGTAGTATCAAACTCAAATAGAAATGGGGACCATAACATATAATGATGACTTAGGAAAACACATACTAACATTATCTATGTTTTAGTGTATCTTCATTTATTTTGTTAAATATTTCCCAGTTACATTTTAAACTGGTTTGCTCTGTAGTCAGGACAATTCTGCCTTAGACAACATCTTGAACAAGTGGTTATCAAACATTTATTTGAGAATATTTTTTCTAAAGAAGCTCATCGTCTATCGAGAGAATTTACTGAGTTTTTGAAAGCTTTAGAAAGTTGCTTCTGAAATTTGCCTCCTGGAAATGCCATTCATCTTTTTGAGTTCTAACACCTCTTGCTTATAAGAGCCCTAAAATTCTTTGAAAACAGGGGTCATGGTCATGCTCTCTTTTAAGCTTTTCTTAGAACAATAAAATAAAATAAAATAAAAGCATGATGGGTATAATGAAATCCATGAAAAGGGAATATTTCCAAGATTCAGTATCTCTCAAAGCAAACCATTTTCATAATCTCCTACCAAGATTTAATCTTACTCAAACTAGGTTTGAAAATAGACTTGACTCTGCATTTCCACAATGCACTGCTCCTACTGAGGCCATTATTGCCAAAAAGACAAGAATAAAGACAAATAAACTAAGGAAGATGCTAAGAAGACCTGGTTCTAGTCTCAGGTTTGTCAATAATTGTGTGTGTGTGTGTGTGTGTGTCTGTGTGTCTGTGTCTGTGTCTATGTGTCCAATAAAATTCACTAAAGCCTTCTGGACTTTAGGTTCTTTGGTAAAATGCCAGAATAAGACTAAATGATCTGAAACATTGCTTTACATTTTAAAGTTCTATAATCCAATGATTTGATGAACTTCTTACATTGAAATTAGAAATCAGCTATTAGATTTTAAACTCTTAAAATGTATGCTTCAAATGAATGTCTTCTTATTTTACAACTGGCATTTTACCTCTAAGTTCCTCAGCCTTTAAATTTTGGCTTACTACTTTTTGATTCAGGCCTCATTATCCTAGAATAACAGAATCATTTGATATGAGGTGAAAATGACCTCAGAAAATGGAATACTTACTGTCAAAGAGAGTATAGAATATAGAACATAGTAAATAAGGAGAATCAGCCTTAAAGCAAAAGCTGGATGCTAAAAAACAAAATACCTCAGAGCATTGGTCTTTAGGACACTTTTATATCTCACTCTTTTCCAATTCTTGAAGGCAGTTTATGTCATCCTATACTTGGGCAAGAATTCCTTCTACAACACAACATATGGTCTTCAGCTTTTGCCTTTAGAAATTTATTAAAAGGAAACACTACTTCCTAGAGCAAACTCTTTAACTTTTGGACAAATCTGACTTAGGAAGCCTTATTTCTCAGTTCTTGTATCTCCTCCTCATCCTCATTTTCTTCTTCTTCAACTCCTTCTTCTACTCCTCCTCCTCTTCCTTCTTTTTCTCCTTCTCCCTCCTCTTTCTCTTCTTCTCACCCCTTATTTCTTCCTCCTCTTATTCCACTTACTCCCTTTTTTTTTTTACCATGACATAACATTTTCCTCTTTGAAACTTTTTCCTATTCCCCCTAATTTTATTCCTTGGGTGTAACAGGAAACTAGTCTGAAGCCTCTTCTACTTAACATTCATTAAAATCTTGAAAATCTTCACTTAGTTTTCTCTTTTTGGCTAAACAAGCTCAGTTCTTTCCATTAGAATTAATATGGCAATTCTCTCTGTTCCTTGTCATTCTCATTATACTCCTTTGGATAATCCCACTCCATGACCTTCTTAAAGTATATTACCTCAAACTACACATAATGCCCCAAATGGGGTCTGATCATCTCCTGTTGCTATGATTCTCTTAATGTAGCCTAATATTGCATTTAGTTATTGTGGATGTCTTTCAGAATGACAATTCATATTAAGCTTGAACTATAATCCATAGAAACCAACAGATTTTTTAAAATTATAAATTGATGTCTTGCTGCACTTCCCACATTTTGATTTGTAAACTTCATATTCTGAGCACGAGCATAAGATGTTGTATTTATCTTTTTAAAATTTCTTCTTTTTTCACACAAATAAAAATCGGCTCTAATCAATTGGAAAAATATCAAGTACTCTTGGATAAGTTAAGCAAATATAATAAAGATGACTACTACCTAAACTAATTTAATCTAATTGCTATGCCAATCAAACTCCCAAGAAACTATTTTACTGACCTAGAAAAAATAAAAACAAAATTCTTCTGGAAGAACAAAGGGTCAAGAATTTCAAGGGAATTAATGGGGAAAAAAGGAAATGAAGGTAGAGTAGCTACACCAGATCTAAATGTATATTATAAAGCAGCAGTCATCAAACCCATTTGGTACTGGCTAAGAAATAGAGTAGTCAGTCAATAGAATAGATTAGGTTCATGGGACAAAATAGTCAATGACTTTGGTACTCTAGTGTTTGACAAACCCAAAGACCCCAGTTTTGGGGATAAGAATTCACTAATCTAGTGATTAGTAAATCTAATTTAATTACTAATTAGTAAAATTAGTAAATCAGTAAACTAGGCATTGAATCACACCTAACATTGTCTACCAAGATAAGGTCAAAATGGGTACATGATATAGACATAAGGAGTGATGTTATAAAGAAATTAGAAGAACATAGCATAGTTTACTTCTCAGATCTATGGAGGAGGAAGGAATTTGTGGCCAAAAAAGAACTAGAGATCATTATTGATCATAAAATAGAAAATTGTTATTATATTAAGTTAAAAAGTTGTTATACAAACAAATCTAACGTAGGCAAGATTAGAAGGGAAGCAATAAACTGGGAAAACATTTTTACATTCAAAGATTCTGATAAAGACCTCATTTCTAAAATATATAGAGAATTGACTCAAACTTATAATAGTTCAAGCCATTCATTCTCCAATCCTTTGATAAATGGTCAAAGGATATGAACAATTTCAGATGAAGAAATTGAAACTATTTCTAGTCATGTGAAAAGATGCTCCAAGTCATTATTAATCAGAGAAATGCAAATTAAGACAACTGTGAGATACCACTACACACTTGTCAGATTGGCTAAGATGACAGGAAAAAGTAATGATGAATGTTGGAGGGAAAACTGGGACACTGATGCATTGTTGGTGCAACTGTGAATGGATCCAACCATTCTGAAGAGTAATTTGGAACTATGTTCAAAAAGTTATCAAATTGTGAATACCCTTTGACTCAGCAGTGTTTCTACTGGGCTTATATTCCAAAGAAATCTTAAAAGAGGGAAAGAAACCCACATGTTCAAAAATGTTTGTAGCAGCTTTTTGTGTAGTGGCAAAAAACTGAGTGGATGTCCATCAATTGGAGAATGGCTGAATAAATTATGGTATATGAATGTTATGGAGTATTATTGTTTTGTAAGAAATGATCAATGGTCTGATTTCAGAGAAGCCTGGAGACTTATATGGACTGATGCTAAGTGAAATGAGCAAACCCAGGAGATCATTATGTATGGCAACAAGAAGACTATACACTGATAAATTCTGATGTACATGGCTCTCTTCAATAATGAGATGATTCAAACAAATTCCAATTGTTCAAAGAAGAGAGTCATCTACACCCAGAGAGAGAACTGTGAGAACTGAATGTGGTTCACAATATAGCATTTTCACTCTTTTTATTGTTGCTTGCTTGAATTTTATTCTGCTGCTTTTTTTTTACTGGTTTGATTTGATTTTTCTTGTGCAGCACAATAATTGTATAAATATTTATATATTGGATTTAATATATATTTCTAACATGTTTAACATATATTGGACTACTTGCCATCCAAGGGAGAGCATGGAGGAAGAGTGAGAAAATTGGATCACAAGGTTTTGCAAGGGCTAATTTTAAGAATTGTCCACACATATGTTTGGAAAAATAAAAAGCCTTAATTAATTTTTTTAATCTTCTTTTTAAATTCTGTCAACATTGCAGCTTATTAAGGTAATTTGAGACTCTGCATCTGTCATATATAATGCTAGCTAATACTCCTAGTTGTGTGTCACTCTCAAATTCTATGGTCATACCAGATAAAGTTTTAGATAATTCATTGATAAAAAAGTTAAATGGCACAGGGACAGAAGAAGGACAGATACCTCTGATTCTCCTCCTCCCAGCATCTTCCCCCTGTTCATATTTACTCATTCTTACTTTACATATTTACTTTAACTTATCAATGATTGCTTCTTATATCCAACCATTAAACTGGTTATAAATCAATTTATTGTCTATCCTTGACTTTTCACCTCTCCATCTTTTCTACAATTGTGATGCCATTTTCTCATATGTGAAATAATAAATAATATTATTGAATTAAATGTTTTTAGTCCACAAGTTAAACTTTTAGCAAATTTTTGTTTAAAACGATCTATTTCATCATCTATTTATCTATCATATCTATATCTATATCTATATATGTATGTATGTATGTATGTATGTATATGGAGTCTCCAGATCTATCAGTGGAAGAACTATGCAAATCAATGAAATAAGATTAGTCTGGAATTATTTGGTCTTCATGAACCCATACTGGCTCCATATGATCATCGTTTCCTTTTTTTTTTTCCTTTCTTTTTTGGGGGGGTAGAATTGTAGGGAGAAGCAATTGGGATTTGATGATTATCCAAGGTCATATAACTAGTAACTGTCTGAAGTGGAATTTGAGCTCAGATATTTGTGACTTAATTGCTACTTTTTCAACATAGTCACTAAAAATCCTATTAATAATATAATAATTTAGAGTTGTGAGAGATGTCCAGACATAGAATGTAAATCATCAGAGCGATAAGGGAATGTATGATCAGAGATTAGTAGCTTTTCAAAATCATCTCTTTTTAATGATGAAGGACAGAATTTCAAATAAGGGAAGGAACTTGTCTGGGAATCAACATTTCATTTAACTGGCAAGAGAAAGGTGATTAAAAAAAGATAGCTATCTGGGGTTTGGAGGAAATATAATAGTTGCATTATAAGGGGCAAATAACTATTTAATGGCTCCCTCATTACATGACAATTAGAATTCATATCACTGCAGTGTACTTCCATGTCTATTTATGACCTATACATAACATAGTTATCACACTTGGTGCCATTAAGTAATCCACAATTTGCAGTAATAGCCAACATGATGATTACAGAGCACAATTAGCCATGTAATTATCTTGTTATGCCAGAGTAATTACATGGATGCATTGTTTGTATATTACAAGTTATTCATATGCCTAATCACAATTTTTCTTTGACACATGGAGAACTGTCCTTGGAGTTGCTTCCTCAATGTTAACAAAAATGTCCATTGAATGATAACATTAATGCTATTTCTCCCTTTTCATTGCTAAATGAAAACACTGGGGCCAAAGCATTGGAAAGATAAAATCTTCCAACTTTATTTAATGACCAAGATCATGTTTCCAAATTGTAATGAGTAGAATGTAGCATGATGAAAAGAGTCTTGTTTTTAGAACCACATAATCTAGGTTCAAATCATAACTGTAGAATTAATTAACAGAGTGACCTGGGGTAAAATAATTGCACCTGTTAGATTTTGGACTTTTCAATCCTTAAAATGATGAAATGTTAACGTAATCCTCCCAGACCTAACTCCTAGGAAGAACACATGGCAAATGCCATAATTACATTCAAAACACTCATAGCATCCATCCACCATCCTTGATTTTTCAGTTATCTCTAATGGTGAGAACACAGTCCTTGGCTTCTTTTCCTTGTATCACAAAGACCTCTCTATTTCTGTCTGCGACATTTACTGTCTTTCAAAGATCAATTCAGATGTTCTCTTCTCCAAGCAGCCATAGCTCTATCATTCAACAGATGTTGACAGTACTTTAACTCCCATTCATGTTATATTTAGGATTGGAGGTTTTATGTACTGGTTTTAGTCCCTCTGCTTGGCTACTATGGAGTAATACAAAGCTTGCTTTCTGACTCTGGTACTTAATAACCATGTGACTCAAAGCATATCCTTCTCCTCAGTGTTGGGATGGGTAAAATATAGGGAAAAGCTCAGGTTTCAAGCCTGGGTAACTGGAAGCATGGAGGCACCCTCAATGAAATTAGGAAGTGAATCAAATTTGAGGAGGAAGATGAATTCAATTTGAGGCAACTGATTAAGACGCTCCCTACTTCTGAGAATCATTTCAAACATGAGGTCATGATTTACAATTAATCTGCAAGAGATATAGAAAATGGAAGTTGCCATTTCTTTCTAAAAAGATGAGTAGGATGATCTCTGCTCTAGATTCTGGTTTTCTTATCTAAATAGATGAAAATAATAATACTTACTATAAATGGTGAACAGATGCAGCCATTCTTCGAAAGCAATATGGAGCTAAACATACCTTTGGACCCAATGGTACTGCTACTAGGTTTAAATACCCAAAACATCAAAGGGAAAGAACTAGTAAGTACAACTGTGTTAATATATGGCTGTGTAGAAGGGTGTATGTGACAGAAAATTGGAAACTAAGGGAACTTATCAACATGGGGGGAAATGGCAGAACAAACTATGGTTTATGATCGTGATGAAATGTTTGCTGTTATTCAGTCATTTTTCAATTGTTTCTGACTTTTTGTGAATCTATGTAGGGTTTTCTTGGCAAAGATATTGCAGTAGTTTATCTTTCTTGTTCATTTTATAGATGAGAGAACTGAGGCAAGGAGGGTTAAGAAATTTGTCCAGGGAAACACAGCTAATAAGTCTAAGGCAAAATTTGAACTTAAGAAGAGGATCTCCCGGACTCCAGGCCTTCTACTTGATTGTGCCATCTAGTAGTCCAGTGATAAATACTATTATAATATTAACAAATAACGGAGGAGATATTTTCAGAAAAGCTGAGGAATATTTGTATGAATTGATGGAGAAAGTGAGCAAAACCTGGTGAACAATTTATACAATATTAATAATATTTTCAAGATTAACTAATTTGAGTCACGTGGAACTCTAGACACTATAATGAATAATCACAATTCCAAAAAAAGCTCATCATGAAACATACTACTCACCTCCAGATAAAGAGGATAAAGATGTTTTTAACAAGAATCATGCATTTTTTACTTCCTTGTATATGTTCATAAGAGGTTGTTTTTATTATTTTCTCATTTGGGATGAGATGGACACATGAAATGAAAAGAATATGGAACTCACAATAAAATTGAATTTAAATTAAATTGAAATAAAGTTGAATTAAAAGAAAAATACTTTCAAAATTATCTTACAGAAATACTATAAAGAAAATGTGTTGTAAATCCTAAAGTTCTCTAGCTACAAAAGTTGTTTTTTTTTGTCTAGAAATTAAGCAATCTACCCTTCCATTGATAAATAAACACAATAGTTCTCTGTGAAAAGTGCTATCTTTTTTGCTACTGGGATTGTGACTTGCAGGATTTCAGTCTAAAATAGTGGAAAGGAAGCTGTCACTGGAATGAGAGGACTTAGGCTGTGACCTTGGACAAGTAACTTGGACCTCAAAGTTTCCTTATTTGTAAAATGAAAAACTGGACTAGCTGACCCTAGAGGTCCTTTCTATTTTTATAGCTTTGGGCACAGGATTTCAATGGTATGGAAAGTCTCCTAGTGAAACTAAACCCTTCCACCATACTTTTTAATTTACAATCTTCAAGAAATTCCTTGAGCATTAATGACCAGAATCAACAACAACAATAATGACAATGACAGCAACAAAAAATGCAAAAAAAAATTAGTCCCTGCTCTATAGAAATCAGGTTTATACAGTATATGTTAGACTTGAACTTGAACATCTCATTCTGAAGCTGGTTCTCTATGCCCTTGATTATGCTACCTCTCTAGAAAATACCACATTCTGTGGCATTTTCTACTTTAACTTATTCATCAAATAATATTTGTAAACTACTTAGTATAGTGCTTGACACAGTAGGCATTTGATGAATGCTTATTCCCTTTCTCCTTCATTAAAGAACTGAAGCATATTTATTTTGACATTTCTTTTGGGTCCAAAGGGATCATGTCTTAAATCACCAGGCATGATTCACTTGAGATCAAGGAAGGAATTTTGCAGTCCAAGAAGAGTCCAGTTAAAAGTGAGCAAAGAAAGAAGTAGAGTACAGAAGAATAAATACCTACTATGTACAGAGTGTTGTTGATCTTCAAAATAACCCTCAAAATTAATTTGGTATGAACAAGGAAAGCAGTACTTTCCCCATTTTATAGATGAGGAATCAAGGCTTAGAGAGTTAATATGACTTGTCTATGATCTATAAATGGCAGAGTAAGTCTTTGGTTCTAATTCTAGGGTGTTCTCCTTGAGGGTAGGGGCTGAGTTTTTCCCTTTCTAGGTATCCCCCAAACTTAGCACAATGCCTTGGTAAATTTTAGTTGACTGACTGACTATGGTGGCTTCCTTGGCAACTAGGCAGTTTGGGAAACCACTTTACTTACCTGGAGTTTTATTCTCCAACTTCTGAAAGACAAAAGGGAATATATAGATATGTGTCAGATTTATAAGTGACATAAGAATAATTTATGGACTGTATCCATAACATATGCACTGTATGGACCCTTACCTTAAAATAAGCATGCCTTGAAAGAAGTAATAGAGGATTTGGAGTTAGGGAATCTGGGCTCAAGTCCAAGCTTGCTCTCCAAGTTGACAACTCTTACTAATCTTAGGCCTACATCCCTACATAGTTAAAGAGTTTCCTAATTAGTCTACTGTGGCTAGTAAGACTTCTGCTAATTATTTTTCAGGGATGTTATTAATAGAAGACTTTGTTTTTGAATTGTTTCAATCATGTCCAATTCTTTGTGACCCCATTTTGGATTTTCTTGGATGCTGGAGCAGATACATTTCCTTTTCAATCTCTTTTTACAGATGAGAAAACGGAAGCAAACAGGGTTAAATGACTTTCCCAGGGTCAAACAGCTAATGTTTGAATACAGATGTGAACCAGGAAGAAGAGTTTATCCGACTCCAGATATGGCACTTTATCCAGTGCACCACCTAACTACCAAAAGACTTTGTAAATTGTTAGAAAATATAAATTTTTACTCCCTTCTTGATCACTGAGAACTATCATCTTTTACTTCGTCAGGGGATTAAGTAAGATTTGACCTTCCCAAGCACATTTCCCATCTGGGAACCCAACCTACATCTAGGCCTGCAAACACACATACACACACACACACACACACACACACACACACACACACACATGCATGCATGTTGTTGTTAAGTAATTTTCAGTCAGGAATGACTTTTCATGACCCATTTTTGGAGTTTTCTGGGCAAAGACATATTTCCTTCTCTTCCCACTTAGGAATTAGAACAAATTGGGTTAAATAACCTGCACAGACGCACACTCTAAGTCTCTGAGGCTGGATTTCAATTCAGTTTTTCCTTGACTCTAGACCTGGCACATAGCTGCCCACAGACATGCATATACATATGCAGAAATAGCTCATTCTTCCTAAAATTAAAAATATAAGATGCCCTTAAAATTATGTTGTTCTTGGCCCAGCAATGTTTGTAGCTCTTTTATTTCTACAGCTGCTGTCACACCATCTAATGAAAATGATGGTGACCAGCAAAAGTCATTAAGTTCTATGAGTTCCTAAGAGGGCGAGACCATTGTTTAATTTTTTGTCTTCATATCCCAGAATCTCATGGTGAATGACACATAGCAGGTGCATTATGAAAGCTCTTTGGATGGAATTGAATGGGGTGCTTCCAAAAAGGAACCATTTGAGACTGGGATGGGGGTATGATATAGTGAGCTAATCCTTGTGAGACAGATAGCATTTGGATAGGAAGGAAGCAGCAGGGAGAGCCATCTGGCTTTAGGGAAGTAGATTTTAAATGTGTATTTCACTGACACCATCATTAGGATAATGGAGTTTTAATTCTAGTTGCTCCACCTCTTAGATCTGGGATAGTGGACTAATTATTAGATATCTGTAAAACTTTGTTTCCTAATTTGTAAAATGAACATAAAATTAGCATTCTTTTAAAATCTAAAATAGTAGTTTTTATTTTGCTTTATGTGGCATTTTTCCATGAAAATTTTTAGACATCTATTTTGTTAATAATGGCTTTTTATTTTCAAAATATATGCAAAGATAGTTTTCAACATTCACCCTTGCAAAACCTTGTATTCCAATTTTTTTCTCCTTCCATTCTTCCCACTCCATTCCCTAGACAGAAATCATCTAATATATGTTAGACATGTAAAATTCTTCTACATATATATTTCCACAATTATCATAAGCATTCTTATTATACCTATATCACAGTATTACTAAATGGAAATGTTTTATAAATTAAATCAAGCAAACATTTATTCAGTGATATATATCTATATATGTGTATGTATAAACCTATATACAAGTATTTATGTGTACAAACCTATATAGAAAAGTATGTTTTGTCTATATGTACACAAAATACATATATGTATATAATACATATATATGCATATTTTCTGAGGTAAACTCGGGTATAAAGAAAAAAAGAAAAATTGTCCTGTCTGTACTCTCATGGAGTTCACCAGTCTCATAAGGAAGACCACCACATGCACATTAGTAAGCAAGTTAGAATGGAATAGAGGTAAAAGAGAAATACAGATAAAGTGCCTTAGGACAATTTGAGGAGTGAAAGATCATTTAAACTTTAAAGTATGATATAAATCTGAGTTATTGTTATTGTTATTACCCTGCCCCTAAGCTGAGTCTGCCCCTTCTCCTCAGCAGCACTGGTAGGTTTCTAGCCTGGGCTGACTGGGTGTCTCTGCTTATGAGAAATTGTTTAGAACGTCTGTCACTTTTATCTGACACACCAGTGGGACTTGGTATTCCTGCTCTTGATTGTGACAGGAATTCCAAATGACCCTGCCAGAACACACAACCTTCAATCATTCAGAGCTCATATAAAACCTACATCAGACAGAAAGAAGATAGAGTATCTCCTTTTCAGTCTTTCTTCCTCTCCCCCCTCTCACATGTTCTCATCCTCTTTTTTATTTTCCTCTCTCTTTCTTTTTTTGTGTTTCTCTCCTTCTCTTTCACCCTTTCTTTCTCTTCTTATCTTGCTCTCCCTCCCTCCCTATCTCTTGCATCTCTCTTGCTCGCTCGCTTTCACTCTCTCACTCTCATTCTCATTTTCCATTCTCTTTCTCTTTTTTTTTCCTCCCTCTCCTCATTCTCTCACTTTTTTCTATCATTGTCTCTTTGATCTCTTCTCTCTCCTCTTTTCTCTCCCTTTTCTCCTTCTCATCTTCTTTCTATCTCTCATCCTCTTTCTCCATTTCCTCCTATTTTTAATCTTGCTCACTTTCATCCTTTCTCCTCTTTTTCTTTTTCCCTTTCATCCTCTCTCATTTCTCCTCTCTCTTTTCTCCTTCTCCTCTTCTT
This sequence comes from Sminthopsis crassicaudata, assembly GCF_048593235.1. NCBI lineage: Eukaryota > Metazoa > Chordata > Mammalia > Dasyuromorphia > Dasyuridae > Sminthopsis > Sminthopsis crassicaudata. The sequence goes on along the minus strand of NC_133622.1, from coordinate 182,934,373 downwards.
TCCTTCTATCCTCTCTCCCTTCCACCAAAACAGTGGCTACTAGTTCAGTTCCTTAACATACAGGAATATTACTGATATTTTTAGTGGTTTCCTTCCCAAGACAATGATTTATTTTGAGGTATAAGGATGTTGTGTGACCATGTTTCTACATAATCACTTTTATCACAATACAGAAATATAAGCAACTATTCTTGGGCTATAATAAATAATATATCGAATGATACTGGCAGTAAATATTGCCAGATTCTGGATAGATCCCCTGCATACATGACTAGGGGCCTTTTTAAAGCACTGGGACCTTGATTAAGTCCAAATCAGGGCTGATGGCAAAATCTAATTTCAGCTCTAGATCTTCAATTGTCTACAAAATAACTCCATTTGAATATTTCACTCTCAACTCAAAATCAAAATGTCCTAAATGATACTCAGTTATTTTTTTCTCCCTAAAGTCACTCTTCTTTCTGATTTCACACATTCTGTTAATAGGATAGTTCACTGAATCCCCCATGAGGACTGTAGAAGAGACTCCTTGAGAACAAGAATAATAGTCAATAAACATTTATTAAGCACCTATGTGCCAGATACTGTATATTGTATAGGTGTGTATATATATACTATGTCACACACACAAACACACACATATATATGTGTGTGTGTGTGTATGTGTGTGCACATTTACTATATATACACATTATACACACACACACACACACACACACACACACACACACACACACACACATATATACTGCCAATGAGAGTTGATGCTGAATAGTGAGCATTGTCAAGGTCATGGTCTGATTGCCAGTTGAATGACAGTCATAGAAGCCTGGACATCAAATGTCATTCAGAGTAAGTTTACTTCCAGTTTCTTATTCCTGAAAAGCTAATGTCTCTGTTCATTCTCCTTTTGCTAATGAGAAAAAAAATCTAACATCCAGATCTCTGCTCAGAAATGTCCCATCCACAGTATTCTGCCATCCAATCCTCTTGAACTAAGATGGTCTGTGATTGTCAACTGGCACTAATGCTTGTAGCTATGACAATGACAGAGCCAGGCATATGGTGATAATTATGGCATCCTTTGGGCTCTCATCCCTAGACTTCTTGGTAATAAGGTGCTTTGTGGAGTCTTTAGGGGAATATGCTCATAAAACTCAATTACAGACCTACAAGTGGTTCTCAATTTTGGCTTTTCACTATACAATTCAAGAAAAGGCTAACTCTAAGACTGTCCAAAAAACAAGAATGGGTGTGTGTGATTTTGTGTGTGTGTTTGTATTTATGTGTATACACTCAGGAAAGACAAAAGCAGCCTGGTTTTCAAAGCCTTGGGCCATAATTCTAAGTAATACACTTTAAATAGTGCAAAAGAGTCTAAACATATATTGAGTCTTCACTCCAGCCAGGTTTTGCAATAACAGTTTCATTCAATTAATGTTTATTCAGTATCTACTTCATGTACAACATGCTGTTAAGCACATGGGGAGCTACAAAGAACTGTGTGTATGTGTATAACTTTCCTATTTATATCCCTAGAACTAGCAAAATGCTTCATGCTTCATATATGTACACATGTAAAACTCTATATCTATACATATACATAGATATGTATATATGTGCATGTGGAATATGTATATATATTTATATGCATATCTACACATCTACATGTATATCAATATTATATATATTAATGTGTGTCATGCATATTAATGTGTAATATTGCACATACATATATGCATTTACAAATATGTATTAATATACATATATATGTATTTGCAGACAGTTCTATTTCTCACATGAGGCAATCCAGTATAATAAAGAAAGAGTGGGTGTTAGTCACAAGAAGACCTAGATTCACATCTTAGTTCTGAAATTCCATGTAACTCTGTTGAATCTCAAACTTTCAATCTTCCATGCAACTTTCAAAGACTATCATTTGTACAATAATTTCTAGTCTTCATTAGAAAAAGAGTTTCTTACCTTATTGGTCTATTCCATATTATTAAATTCACAGATTCAGTTTAAATCTATACATATAAATATACACATATTTGTATATCTATACATGTATATGGGTATATGGGACTGGGGCTAGATGTATACAAGAACAATTTCAAGGTCTCTCTGAAAAAATCTGGAATTCATTGCTTGATACAGGAGACAGCAAGAAGGTACTGTGCTCTGCAAGTGAAGCAGAATCGCAGTAGCTCAAAAGAAAATTTTGACATGTACAGATTTAGAGCCATCTCCACTCCAAATGTTCACGTGGACTATTGTATTTTATTCATTCATTCATTCATTAGTTTGTTTATTTTTTTCTGAGGCAATTGGGGTTAAGTGACTTGCCCAGGGTCACACAGCTAGGAAGTGTTAAGTGTCTGAGACCAGATTTGAACTCCAGTCCTCCTGACTTCAGGGCTGGTGCTCTATCCACCATGTGGATTATTTTAGCCCAATCTGGCCTAAAGTCTCCCAAGTCTATAATAGTCTTGTCAGCTACAGTTGGACACACCAACTATGTTAGACTCCAACATATTGATACCATTATGGTCCTCTCCGAGAATGAAAAACAATAATAACCAATTATATATAACAACCCCACATACATCACACACATTCAAATTTAACTCTAAGACTTGGTTGTATGACCTCAGATCAATCACATGATGTAATGACTAGAACCCAGGCATCCTGACTCCCAGACCACTCTTCTGGAGAGGGATGGTAAAGAGATCAATGACCTTGAAATCTGAGAAGACACAGACTCACATCACAGCTCTGACATTTCCTAACTGTTTGGCCCAAGGTGAGCCTGCTAACTTTTCTGAGTATCAGTTAGTTCATAAATAAAATGAAATGCTCCTACAGATACTTGATAGGCTGTTGTGAGGAAAGTGCTTTGTAAGCTTTAAAGAGCTGGAGAAACAAGAACTCTGTAGCTAGCAATTCTGGAGATGAGTAGATTATTCTAATGAGGCTAGCCCTGAGTACCCAGAACAGACTTGTTTTTTGCTTTTTTTTTTTTTTTTTGCCGCATCTGTAGCTATATCCTTTTTGTTCAATTAAACTTCTCTCACAGGTCAATGGATACTTACAAGTTCTCCTAGATGAGGGCACATTCCACTTTCTTTTTTAAGTGTTTATCCTCAGATTCCTTTTTTAAACTGTGCTGTGTGAGAATGCGGGCTCAGTGTTAAGTTGTAACCCTAAGTAGAATTCCATTTTGTTTAAAAGAAAAAAAAGAAAATCATCAATGAAATCCCTTTCATAACATAAGCTGAAGGGAAGAGGGAAACAACAACTCACTTTTTCTTGCTTCTCTCAGGAGCTGATAATTAGTTGCTGATGTAGCAAAAGGTCAATGGAGGAAAAGATAAATGTTTAACATCATCTTTCCAAAATTCCAAGGAGTGATTGAGCCAAGAATCTGGAGACCTGGGCTCCAGAACTGGCTTTGTCATTAACTTGTTATGTGACAACAAGCTTCTCTCTGTGCTAAAGAAACTTCAGCAACATAAGTTTTTAACAAGATGATTTCAAAGGTTTCTTATGACTGACACTGGTTCTGGTCCTTTCCATTTATAGCATCCTTCTATCACTTCATCAAAGTGCAATAGGAAGGCACTTTAGACTTGGAGGATCGGAAATCAGATGCTAACTCTTTTTATTTACTATGGCTTTCTCATTTGTGAGATGAAAGGGGCTAGACTCAATACATCTAAGGTACTTTCTAATTTTAAATCTCTGGTTCTAGTTTGACATGTATATTGGGTAGCCACCCACAATGTAGTAAGTACCTCATAACCTTTACATGGGACATATAATGGATGACTACTTACTCTCCGAGTTGGTTTTCCCTCCAATATTCCCTCATATATGCAGGGACAAGTTCTGAGAGAAAGACCACCACATGCCCACACTCCAATCTTCTCAGAGTCTTGGGGAAAACTTGTTGGGAGGAAATATATCTTGGAAACTCATCACTTTAATTCTTGAATCCACATTGATGCATCTTCTATTACATCTATTAGAAACTCACAATGAAGATCTTAAACATAACAATTTATTTAATAACAGACCACCAACACCACAAAAAAAATAACTATTACTACTACTTCTGCTGCTGCTGCTGCTACTACCATCATCATCATCACTAAGTCTACTATTAACACAACTGAGAATGTCAGGTTTTTTCAACGTTCTCAATAAGTGGCTTAAATCAGAGCTTTCTAATACCCAGTGACTCTCATTTCACTTAAGAAGCAAGGTCACCAAATCTCTCATACAAAGCCAACAATCCTTATCTGATCACCCCCATAGTCTGCAAACAGTTATGTGATTTTTCACTTTGTGATTTTAACTCTCTTACCTCTCAAAACAGCACCATGAAAATAACTTGAGGGACCATAATGTCCGTAGCTATGACTATTGCTCCTTAAAATAATCCTCTTCCCTAGCCTGTCTTTGAAAACTAATTTTTGCACTTTATTTTTTAAACAAATAAAATTCTTTTTTTATATCATCAGGGTGTTAACACAGAAAACAGAATCATTTTATATCCTTGACAAAATTTATAGGATCATAGATCATAGAATCATAGGACCACAGTTTTAGAGCTAGATGTAGATTTTAAAGGTCATCATCAAGTTTAACCCCTTTATTTATATGATGCATCTGTGAAGTTAAGTGATTTGCTTAGGATCATATAGCTAGTAAGTGTCTGGGGTGGGATTGGAATTCTGGTTTCCCTAAGTCCAAGCCTAATACTTTATATATTATAAGAAAATAAGCTTTATATTTAGGTTACAGTTCATTTTCTGTTATCAAACTGCTTACAATCTTTCTGAAGATAGCATTTCTTTGTATTTAGATTTTAGCTCTTTTTATTAAGCAAAAGTTCTTTCCCCACAATTTTCAGCACCAAATTATTCACCTATAAAAGGAATAATACTTTGCTTCCTTTTTCAACAAACGAATTAATCATATTTTTCCCTTTATGCAGAGACTATTTTCTTTTAAGTACAAAATTGCTCCACATGAAAGGATAGTATCTTACCTTATAAATTGTAAAATCCCTGTCTTTTCTTTAAAGTGCATTTGAAATTTTACCTTTTCACAAAATCTTTCTCTAATTCTCACTGATCTTCTTGGATTTTCTGTAGCATTTTGTTTTATATTTCTCTAATGTACTTAGTTTAATTATAAATATATATATATGTGTGTGTGTATATACATGTATATGTGTATAGAGATATATATATATATGTGAGTATATGTGATTATGCAATATATATCTTTATATGTGCATACATGTGTATATGCACAAGTACGTGTGAGTACATATCTATTATTCACTTATTAAATATTAAGTTCCTTGATAGTAGAGATTATATTTGCTCTACTTTTATATTGACAGTGCACACACACACACACACACACACACACACACACACACACACATATCCTTCCTCCTTTACGCATAGTGTTAAAATATAATAGGAACTTAATAAATGTTTGTAGACTGAAGAAATAAATGAAAAAGCATATATTAAATGTTTTCTATGTTTTTAACGTGCTAAACACTAGGGATCCAAAAACAAGACAAATAATTTCTGGCCTCAAGGAGCTTATATTCTAAAAGGGAAAGATCACACAATATTGTAATACAAATACACACATATATATTTAAATTTGTATAAAGACATATATAATACATAGTTGTATATGTATATATATACATATATATATATATACATAATATGGATGGAATATATACACACAATATACACATATAGTATACCATTTCCTGAATCAGTGGATTAAGCCAAACAGAAATTATATAATTTTCCCAGGGTCTGAGGCTGGATTTGAATTTATGATTTCCTGATTTTAGGCCCAGTGCTTTATCCACTCTCCCACCTAGCTGCCTGGGGTTAATGTAATAGGCCACATGGCAAAAACAGGGTAAATGATATATGGTCGGCAAAATCAGGAAAAAAACTTTGTTTCTAAGAAAATACCCATTCAGTGAGCACATAAAAGATAAGTTTCTAACATTCCTTATTTTTGTCATAAAAATCTGGGTGGTGGTGGTGGGGGTGGAAGCATGTGCATGTGTATTTATGTGTGCTCATGAGACTGTGGAATTGCCTGATTATGGATGGGAGAAGGAAGAGCCCAAGGCTTTCTACAGAATTCTGAGAATTAGTAAGGGAGTTAAGAAATCTCAAAAGAGCAAAGTGAGCATCATTAGCTAGAATTTATTCTGTAAATATGGCTAAGTTGAAAACTAATTATAAAATACATTCATCTTAGTCAGGACAGCTCCACTTATCCAAGTCCTGGACAGCCTTCAAAGCTCAGTTCTACTCTTTTTTCCTGCATGAAACTTTTCATGATGTGCTCAGAACAAAAAAAAAAGTCTCCTTCCTCCTTGCACTGATGAATGGTACCCTGTCCTACAGTTACAGGTCTGCCTTGGTAGGTGGTAAGCTCCCTATCATTGCAAGTCTCCAGACTTCAAGAAATTCAATAACCAGTTATGGATTTTATGAAAGGAATTCCTGTTCAACTACAGTTTGGACTAGATGATCTCAGGGGCTGTGACCCTTTCTAACATGGATATTCTATGCTGTCTTCTAGTCCGAGATAAAAACATTGGACTCCATAGTAGCCTGTCACAACTAGAAGCAACTGACAGTTCTGGGCCCCAGGAAGACACATTCTTCTTCCTTTAAGAGACCTGGTGTTGTTGGCAGCAGCTTCTCAGAACAATCTAGGTTTGGATTCTGCCTCTGGTAGGTGACCAGTGACAAGCCACTTCATAGGTTTGAACTTTAGTTTCTTAATCTATAAAATAAGAATACTGTTATTTTCACAAGTTTGTGACCAGACTCAACTGAGATTTTCCATGTATGTGTGCATATGTTTATAGATATTAATATATACACAATACATATATACATATGTATGTATAGTGTGCTTGCAAATGATAAGAATTTTGAAATACCCTGCATGTATAGATTCCTATAATTGTGTGTTATTATTGTTATCTTCCTTTGGTTTTTACCTAGGGATGCCATTTCTCTAGGGCTCTTTCTTAGACCTATATATTACTAGAAATTATTTGGGCTATATTTTTTATCTGATCAGTTGAGGAATTTGGACACAGGAGTTTTAAGGAAAAATTTATGTTATATACCTAGAGGAGAATAGTGGTCCCTTATTCATATTCATTTTCCCTCACCACTTCTCAACCACCAACAGCCCTTGGTAACACTCTCCCAATATTCTTTTAACCCTCCTGATAATCCTTCTTGATTCAACACTAGACAAACTGTGGGGCAATATAGAAATCTCTCTTAAAAGGCCTCCTGTTCTACCTTCTATTCCCCTAAGATTCAAGGATTTCTTTCTGTTCCTAGACAAGTAGATCAGAGTGACAAGCAGTAACCACGATGGCATTTTAAGCTTGTTCTCAGGAGGCCATCTGTTAAGTTTTTCTCTAACTATTAAAAACCAACCCAGAGATTTAAAATTAGCAAAAGAGGAATGGATTTTATAGGATTTGTTATTTCTAGTATTCCTAAATTTAGTATTTCTAAACTTCTAATTGGGACAGCTTATTGGTACAGTGGATAGGGCATCAGATCTGAATTCAGGGAGACCTCGATTCAAATCTGGCTTGAGATACTTCCTAGCTGTATGATCCTGGGCAAGTCACTTAACCTAGTTTCCTCAGTTTCTTCATCTATAAAAAGAACTAGAGAAGGAAATGGCAAGCCACTCTAGTGTCTGCCAAGAAAATCCTCAAATAGACACAAATGGAAATGACTGGAAAAACAAAACTTTAAATTGTTATTACAATTAACATGTTTATTTCCTTAGCCTCCCATCATCATAACATAAGATGTTATCTTTCTTTCTTCCCCTTCGCTCACCTCTCATATTTGGTAATTACCAAATTATCTCAGTCTTCCTCCATAACAGATGTCCCTTCCACTCTGTTTCCATTGTCATCATTCTGGGACAAGCTCACTTTCCTAGTTCAATGCAATGGTGGACAAAAAAACCTTCCCATCTGCATTATTCTTCCCTACAATTCATCTGTTAGTCATTCTGGCAGTACATGATATAATTCTAAAAAATCCTAGTCTTCCTCATTTGTAAACATGACTCTATCATTCCTCTCCTTAAAAAATCTTCTATAACTTTCTATTCTGAATTGAATTATATTTGAACTCTTCTGTATAACATTTGGATTCTTCACAATCTGACATCAATCTTCCCCTGCCATCTCATCTCATATTATGGCTCTTCACAAACTCTATGCTCCAGATGAAGAGTTTAAGGTTCTCACAAAAAAGAAATGTTATAATGCATTTATTGTTGTTACTAAGTCATTTCAGTCACATTCAACTGTCCATGACCTCAATTGGAGTTTTCTTGGCAAAGATACCAGACTAGTTTGCCTTTTTCTTCTCTAGCTCATTTAACAGATGAAGAAACTGAGGAAAAATAGGTTAAATGATTTGCTCAGGGTCATATAACTGGGAAGTGTTTGAAAACAGATTTGAACTCAGGAAGAGAATTCATTTATGTTTTTTTTTTTTTTTTTTTTGCTTTGTTTTAGTAAAACATGAGCCAGGATCAATGGTACAAAGTAGGAAAACTTCTGGTTATCTAGTAGAGACATCTTCTTAGAAATCTGGGTGAGGGGCTTTGGCTACAGAAAGCAAATAACCATGCTCCCCTTTCTTCAAAAAAGCAATCTGAGCTCTGTCTACCACTGGAATTTTGGCACATACACATACACACATATACTTTTGATCAGTGTGGATCTGGAATTTTTATTTCTGCTTTTGTTCCCCCTTTGTTATTATTGCATATAGATCTTACCAGATGTCTGTACATCCTCAATGCATTAACATTCCACAGACTCTTTTGCCATTCATTTATTCAAGGAGCTATTAGTAAGTACCTCCTTTGTGTAGAGCAGTGTACTTAGAATAGGAAGAGATAGTAAATATAGCTAAAACAAGGGGCCTGGCCTTCATGAAAGTAAGACTATAGTGGAGACATAATAAAAACACAGATTCATAGCCATTAGTACTAAAAGGACATAAATTATTGAGAAAGGGATTTGAACTCAGATCTTTTGGGATTCAAACTCAGTGCTCTATCCATTACACCAAGAGTTAGTAAACCATGATCCATAGCTATTGTTTGGCCCATGAACTAAGAATGATTTTTACATTTTAAATAAAATTATATTTAAAAAATTAAGTTTTCTTAGCTTACAGGCTGTACACATGCAGTGAGCCAAGTAAATTGGCCCATGGGCCAGATCTTGGTGATAACTATTTCACTAAACAACATATTTCTTTACATGAATGTCTTCTACAAACTTTTTCTGGTGCTCTATCCGCTGTACCATTTAGCTATCCCAATTAGAAGTTTAGAAATACTAACTTTGGGAATACTAGAAATAACACATTTTACAAAATTTATTCCTCTTTTGCTATAGTGTTTTATTTATAGTTTTGAGATTATTATATCAAATCACATGCTTATAGGGCCCTTACAATGTAATTCCTATTGCTTTTCAGAGTTATTACTCTAATATGATATTACTCCCAGGAATGTAGGAACGTATCAGTTTCTCCACAACTCTAAGGCCATTGCAATTCAAACTTTCATTTTACTTTGACTAAATTCTCAGAGTCCACAAGGTCTCTTTTCCATTATTGCAACTGTGACCAGTGTTTCAGATGACTGAGCACTAGATTTTTCATCAAGAAGACCTAAGTTTGAAATATACTCAGGCACTTAGTAACAGTATGACCCTGCCAAAATTACTGAACTTCTCTTAAACTCACTTTCCTCATCTGTAAAAAACAGGGATCTAGATTCAATGGTTTTTAAGGCTCCTTCTGCTCTGAATCTATGCTTTTATGATTTGTTTCTGTTACTTCTTTTCTTTCCTTTTTTTAAGGGAGTTGGGGTTAAGGGACTACCCAAATGTCACATAGCTACTAAGTGTCAAGTGTCTGACTCCAGATTTGAACTCAAATTATCTACTGCACTAACTAGCTGTCCCAGTCAATTGTGGCTGTTGTTGTTGAAGCAATTAGGGATTAAGTAGCTTGTCTAGCATCACATAGCCAGTGTCTGAGGCCAGATTAGAGTCAAATGCTTTTGACTCCAGGGTCAGTGCTCTATCTATTGAGTCATTTTGTTGCCTGATATTATCTCGTAAGTAGACTTCATATACTTTGGAAATATGGGTAATCGAAAATAAAAGATGCTATTCTAGGATCCTGGTTTACTTAGCTCTATTTTGTCAAAAGGGAAGGCTATATTGGGGGTAGGGAGAATGATTAAGAAGTGACTGGGTTGTAAGGAAAAGAACATTAATAAAACATTTTAAAATTAGGAGAGAGGAACCAGAACATTTCAATTTAATTCTCTTCTGTTTTCTCAGCAGCAAAACTAGGGTTCCAACTCCAATTAGTTTACATCTCTTTAGGCTAGTCATAGATCTTCTATGCTAAATGTTGCCATGGCCACCCCAAAATGTGAGTTCTAGGCATCCGGCCTGTCCCCAAAATTTCAAAGGCACGTCCTGACTGCTGTTTGTTTTGTTTCCTTTTCCATTTAAAAACAATATCTAAAATTCAAACTGAAACCCAAAGATAGCCCAGAAAAATCCTCTTTATTTGGGTCTCCTTGCAAATGATACAGCTTTCTGAGCTTCTGCGTAAGTCTTAAATGATATTGATCTTGGGTCTTTGGAGTTGGAGATCTTCCAGAGACATAGAGAAAGAAAGTACAGTGGAAAGGGTGTAAGATTTGATGTCAAAAGACATGGGTCTGAATCCCACTTCTATAACTACTGCTTAAGTAATATTACATACAAGGTAAGAAAGGGCATTTATGGACTAGATGGGATAGTAGACTTAAAAGTCAGGAAATCTGAGTTCATATCTAAATTATTAGCCTTGTAAGTCTGGACAAATCACTTAATATCCCTGTGCCAAAGTATCTTCATATAGAAAATGAGAAGATAGGACTCCATGCCCTCTTGGATATCTTCCATCTTTATATGAGATCAACAACATGGATTGTTGAGTTTGAATATGCTCAAAGATATTGATATGAATGAAATGGCAATAATAATAATAGCTAGTGTTTATTTAGTGCTTTAAGATTTTGCAAAGTTATTTGCACAAATTACATTATTTTTATCATCACAATAATTTTAGAAGCTAGATACTATTATTTTTATCCCCAATTCACAGTTGAAGAAGTTGAAATAGAAAGACATGTAATGATTTGCCCTCTGTCACAGAGCCAATATCTCAAGTTGAAATTTAACTCAGATCTTCCTCACTCTAGTTCCTTGGTCTATTCATATCACCTAGAGAAATAACTCTAAAGCAAGGTAATTCCCTTATTTATGTCCCTGGAATATCAGTTCAAGAAAAAAGGTGACCACATTCAATGGTGAAAACATATGAAAATATGTACTTAACAACTGATAGAATGAACCAGGTAGGCTTACCTATTTACCTCGAAGACAAGATTTAAGAGTAACATGATCACTCTTTTCAAATTTCTAAAAGTCTGTCATGTGGAAAAAGAATTAAGGTAGAATAAGGAACAATAAATTTATAGGGTGGCAGGTTTTTTAGCTCATTTAATTTCCTAGCAATTTAAATTGTTTCAACAGTCAAAAGAGACTACCTTGGGTAATGACCCTTTCTATAATAAATGTTGACAGACACACATTGTTTCTAATGTTATCATATAACCTTGAGGATTTACCTAATTTTTTTCCAGGTTGCTATGTAGCATAGGGGATGGATAGACCTTGACTTTAGGAACGGCCAAGTCAACCTTCACACTTTTACTAGCTGTCTGATTCTGTACAAGTCACTTGCATTGGAACTGCTTGTCCAAGAGGAAAGAAAATGGGCTTGGGTGTTGAGACGGCAGTTAAGTTCTAAGCAGTGTTATCTCAGAATTTAAAAAAAAAACAAAAAACAAAAAACAAAAAACAAAAACAAAAACAAACAAACAAAAAAAAAAACAGAGAAAGCCCTTATTAATGAGAAGAATAGTCCCAAGGATTCTGATTAAATAACCTACACAGGTGCAGTAGAATGAGGACATCATCAAAAAGGAAAAGACACTGGATCCTGTGGTGTAGGAGGTGAGTTACCTGGGCCACATTGATTTACTAAGTGTGTGGTTTACTTTTTTTGTGCCCATATACTCTTTCTACTCAATGTTATATATAGTTGTAAGAAATTGTAACCTCTATTTACTGAGGGCATGTTTTATAAATAAATAAATAAAGGCTTTTTCCAGAAAATGCCTCTGCTATGGGTTAATTATTTCTTCTGTCTCACTATTAAAGGTATACACACAGATGGGGGCCCGTGAGCCATAATTGTAGGTATGTTAATGGATAGAAGAGTTTAGATGTGGGGTTGGTTGTCCCCTGGAGACCCAATTTAAAAACAATAGCTGAGGAGGGCATTTTGCTGACACATGTATACATACATACATACATATACATCTGTATGCAGGTGTGTTTATATATGTGTATATATATATATATATACACACATATATTTATCTCAGATCCAGAGGCATTTTATATATATATATATATATATAAAAACTCCTAATACACTATGCTGATTCACACACATATACATATATGTATACATGTATATATGTATCTCTATACATGTATATACCTACATCTTTGAGATATATACTCACACATGCATACATACACACACACATATATATACATATATACACTCACACACAGGAATATACGTGCATATAAATATATATGCATATATGTGTATGTATATATGTATATATATATATATATTTATGTGGGTGTGTGTGTGTGTATGTAAAACAAAAAATTAATGGTGAAAGGACAGCAGGTTACCATCTAATAAGATAGCTATCCCAGCAGCGTCTGTGAGCAAACCACTCTTATTTCTGCTGTGAGGAGAAAGAAAAAACCAAAACAACACCCACAGTCACACAAAGAGCCGGTCCCAAAAAATACCCTTGTTTCACACCACCCACCAAGAGGAGCTGCTATTTCTGTCCATGTACCATCATCTCTCCCACCCCCTGCTCAACATGTCTAACAGTGAATTCATTGCTTTAGCTATTGAGGATAAATTCAAGCTCCAGGATCTCTGGGAGTTCATCCGTTCCCCCTTCCCCATCCCCCTGGCTTTTGCATTTCTTTTCCGCTTGGGAACCGCACATGAACAAGCAGCTTAAAAAAGACTTTGCCGCCCATTCAGGTCACCGCCGCAGCATGGCACTGCCTGGGAAGGGACAGGTTCTCACTTCACTGAGGCCCAATCCTATTATGAATGGCAAGAAGTAGTCTGGGTTCAGCTTCCAAGCCTCCACTGTCTGCAAATGGGGCCCCAAGGGTGACTGCGTTTACAAAGCCTCCTACTCACCCAGACCAGCCAAACCACACACTTGCTGAAGGTGGAAGAACTTGGAAGACTTTCAAAATAAAGGCATTTCTTAGCCAAAGGAAGTTGGCGAAGGAAGTTGGATTGTGAGAGATTCTTCTTTCGGGCTTAAAATACTCAGTTGCTTCTGCAGCCCACAAGGAGAGATCAAATGTCATAAGATGGATTTTACTGTGGAGTATCATTTTTAAATAAAAGTAAAAAGGATGAATAATGAGTGTCCCTGTAAAAATGATGTTTTTTAAAGTATGTGTGTGTCTGTGTATATATTAGAAAGTGAGTACAAAAGTAATCTCAGCAAAAAGAAAAATTAATATTTCTTCTTTTGCTCTATTTTAGGTTGTTCTTTAGAATAATAATACAGAGACACCATCTATAATGGACAGCATGCTAGACTTCAAAGGAAGAAATTCTGAATTCAAATGCAGACTGTCCATAAATTCATATTGAATCATACCTTCACTTCAGACCTCAGTTTCCTCATTTTTAAACAGGAAGGTCTTGTATAAGGTAGTATGGAGGATCTCTCCCAAATATAGATTTATGATTCTAAGATTCTACATCATATAATTTATAACACTTAAAAGTTTACAAAGAATTTTGCTCAAAATAGCTCTGTGATGTTAATAGAACAAATATTAGTATCATTGACAAAAGAGATGAGGTTCAACAGGTGAAGGACTTGCTTGAGACTGAGCCAAGACATGAATCCTGAGTATTTAATTGTTCCCTGTTTCTCTTTTCAGTCTTAAAACATTAAGACATTTCTATTAAATAATTCCTATGTGCAGCCATTCTGTGTAGTTGAATTAAGTAAGAAAGCATTACTGATATGATTTCAATACCATTTGAGGCTTTCCTTACTACCCTCTCCTAAACTGAGATGAATTCTTGAAGATGACTTTGTAATCCGCTGGGGACAGCAGATTAGAAATTCACAAAAAGAAACAGAGCCAAGATAGAAGAGAGATAGGGAATAGTAGTGTGGCAGGTTCTTCTCCACAAACTTCCCTAAACAGATATAGAAAATATACTAGATCAAATCTAGATGGAGAAATACAGAAAAAGTCACATTATGTCATTGGTTGAACCCTGCTAGACACAGAAGGAAAGACAGGGAAATCTAGGAGAGGCTTTTTAACTGGCAATAAAGAGGCCCCAAATCTGTATTCCAGCCTTTTTTCCAACCTGCAAAGAAATAACCACCACAGGAATCTCAGATGAAAAGGGAACCTACAATTCTGCCTTTACTAGCCAAGGGAGTCTTCTAGCTTTTAGGATCTAGACACAGTCTCCTCTTGCATAGATCCAAACTTCAGTAACCTGCAGAGCTCATACCAAGCATGCAGCAAACAGATTTTGCTGTGGAACAGAACGCTTTAGAAGCACTGAAAGCTTACAGGTGCTTAGCCCATATCTAGAATGACACAATATATATTACCTCAAGAAAACAATCACACCAGACCTCCCTCCAGAAATCCTATTGAGTCCAACCCTAACATCAAGTCTGAAGTGAAAAAAATAGGAGAATGGATAAATAGAAATAGAACCTTATCATAATGAGCTAAATATAAAAACACTAAAGAAAAATCACTCTAAAATGACGATAAGAAGTCTCCTAGAAAAACAGAGCCTGAACACAATTTAACTAGAATTCCTAGAAGAAATAAAACTAGAATTTCCAATATATATATATAATATAATGGGAATGCTTAAGGGAAAAAATTGTAAAAGAAATGAGAACCATAGAAGAAAGAGTTAGAAAGGGAATTAAGAGCTTGGCACAAGAAGCATACAACTTTGCCCAAGCAACAAACTCACTAAACTTAGAATGGAGCACATAGAAGCCTGATTCCACCAGGCAATGAGAAATATTAAAACAAAGTCAAAAGACTAAAAAAAACTGAAGAAAATGTAAGGTAATATATTTCATAGGAAAAACAACTGACCTGGAAAAGAGATCAAGAAACAATAAGAATCAATGTCTTCTCTTAATAACAAACAAAAACAGGCAAAATAGTTCAAGACATCTTAGAGAACTGTCCAACTCTTTTATAAGCAGAAGGCAAAGTAAGAATAAAAAGAATCCACTGTCTACCTCTTGAATAAATCTCCAAGTCAAAATTTCTAGTTTACTATCAAGGCCAAAATCCAGTGCTTTCAAGTCAAAGAAAAATTACTGCAAGAACTAGAAATAAAGAATTCAAGCACTGAGTTGTCATAGTCAAGATCACACATGATTTAGTAGCCATAACTTTAAAGAAATGAAGAACTTGGACTATAATATTGCAGAAGGCAAAGGATATGGGCTTACACTACTTAAGTTATAGGGGAAAACAATGGACCTTTATTGAAACAGATGACTCCCAAGCTTTCCTGACAATAAGATCAGAGCTATAGGGAAGTTATAACAGAGGAATAAAAAGCAACATGAAAATAACACTAATGAATAGTGATAAAGATACCTTTAAATAAAGGTAATCTGCTCATATTCAAATACAGGTTCTTCTCCTTCTGGTTATCACCAGGGTTTATAGAGGAAGACCAACCAGACAAGAACTGGGAATAGTTCTGTTGTGTCTTGATGATATTTTGAAAAGAATAGAAAGTGAAAGAGAAGAAGGAATAGGAGGGTCAAGAATGATTTTATCTCACATAACAAAGGTTTGTAAATTAGATATAAGCATATGAACAAGCAGCTGATACATGAAAATCTCATCTTAATTGTTTAAAAAAAGGAAGAAAGGGGATGAGAGAGATGGGGGAGAGAGAAGAGAAGAGATAGAGGAGGGAAACAGAGGAGAAAGAGAGGGGGAAGAGAAAAAGAGGGAAAGAGAGTAGGAGCAGAGAGAGAAGGGGGGAGGAGAGAAAGACAGAGGCAGATTCAGATAGAGACAGAGAGAGGAAGAGACAGAAAGACAGAGGCAGATATGATGAAAAGAAGAATATTTTATTCCACAGGGAAATAAAAGGAAAAGGTGGGGAAGAAGGAATTAGAGGAAAAGTAAATTGAGGGAGGAATTAGTCCTAAGCAAAATAAATCCTAAGAAAGTAATTTTAAAAATACTTCAGCTCTTTTGGAAGTGGCAAAGAATGAATATCTTAAATATGTACCTAAAATTAAGGAATGGATGAAGAGTTTACGGCATATAAAAGTATTGTGCTGAACTTACTCTTATCAGAATTATGACTGCTTAGACTTCTAGAGGACTAATAATGAAACATGTATTTACTTCCTCATGGAAAGATGAAAACTCCCTATAAAATGAGAAAAACATTTTTTAGGACACGCCAATATAGAGATTTATCTTCACTAACTGTACACGTGTGTAACAGATTTTAATTTTCTTATGTTCTGAATGGGGGAGAAGAGGGAGGAGGTAAAAAAAAAAGTGAGAAGGTAGATCTTGACCAAATAAAACTACATAAATGGTTTGAATAAAGAAGAAAGCACAGAAATTTTGATCAACACAATTCTCAAGAACTTAGGATGAAGCATTCTGCTTACCTCCTGATAGAGAAATGATGGAAGATTGTTAACTAAGATTATTTGTTTTTGACATAGCCAATGGGAAATTATTTTTGCTTGGCTACAAATATTTTTCACAGGAGGTTGTGGTTTGTTTGTTTATTTGTTTGTTTTCTTTCTTGATGTCAGAAAAGGAAGGGAAGTGGGAGGAAGAAAAACCTGACTATTGAAAAAATAAATAAAAAAGAAATTATTAAATAAGTTTATGGGCAAAGAGAATCATGAACAATGCTAGAGCTATTTTCTTTTCCTTTTTGACTTCACTGTTCAACACCTCTTCTTGAATTTTCTCTGCTCCCCTATTCTCCTGACATTGCATTTGTTTCCAGTTTTCTTTCTACCTGTCTGCCTGATCTTTTCAAGTCTCCTCTGTAGAACCATCAACAATAATCCACTCTTTTTGTATAGATCTACTTTCATCTCTATCCTGGGCTCTCTTTTCTTTTTTCCTTATACTCTCCATTACCTCACCAATTACCAATGATTCAAATGTCATTTTTATAAAGATTATTTCCAGATCTATAATATTCAGTCCTCAGCTCCCTCCTGAAACTAGATCCCATATCTCCAACTACCTCTTTGACTTCTTTCATGTTAACATCCCATAGACATTTCAAATTTAAAATGAATATCCTGTAGATTATTACCTATTCCCATAAGCTGATTTCTTCAAACTTCTGTATTGCTATCATGAGTTCCATAATTCTGCAATCATCTAGGTTCCCAATCTCAGAATTATCTTTAACTTTTTATTCTACCTAATCCTCCCAAACCCAATCAATTAGCAAGTCTTATTAGCTCTACCTCCAGAAAATCTGTGTCCTGTACTTTAGACTCACAGGCCATCATTTTGATTCCAATCTGCCATACTGATACCTTTAAAAACTACAATTCTTAAAATATGGTCCACAGACCACCAATGTTCCTCAAAATCCATAAAGGTCAAATCCATTTTCATAATAAGCTAAAAGATTTTTTGATTATTTAAAAATGTCTCCCTTTTTTGAGTCACATCTGTGTGAAGAAAGATTTTCTTCATATGCTTCAACCAAAACAACATACTGCAATAGATTGAATGCAGAAGCAGATATGAGAATCCAGATGCCTTCTATTAAGCCAGACATGAAAATGTTTTGTGGAAATATGTAAGACAATGCTCTTTTTGTTTTGGAAAATATACTTATTTTCCACAAAAATAAATTATTTTAGGCTAAAATGATGTATTTTCATATTAATATTTTAAATGGTTAGTTTTAATTTCTTATATTAGAAAAGTTGACAGATAAGACCCATATGAAAAAAGACCTTAAAGGTCCTCGATAATTTTTAGGATTGGAAATAAGTCCTGAGACCAAAAAAATTGAGAATCACTACCTTACATGTAGGTCAGACTATATTATTACCCTGCTCTGGCTCCCTATGCCTCTAGGATAAAATTTAAAAATCTCTGCTTGACATTTAAAATCCATCAGAGTCTGGTTCCAACCTATCTTTCTAGGTCAATTACCCTCTATTTACCCTTCAGGTATCCTATTTTCAAGTCCAAAAATGGACTATGTGATATTTTCCATATATGAAGTTACTTCTTCCGTGCTTTGCCTTTGCATGATCTGTTACTGAAGTCTCTCCTTCTTTCACTCATCTCTTCTTGGAAAACATGACTGCCTCAGCAGGAGGTGCACATTTTTGCAAGAGGTTTTGTCTAATTCCCTTAGTTGTTAGCCTCTTCTCTGACCCTCCATCCCTCTGTGTTTATTTTGTACCTTATTAGTTGAGTACAAGTTCTGCCCCTTTAGGAGAATATAAGCTCCTTGGGGACACAGAAGGACTTTTTTTTTTTTGTCTGTCTATTCCTTTCACCTAGAACAGCACTTTTCACGCAATAAAATCTTAAAAAACACTTGCTGAAGAAGGGGGTTATAGGAACAACAAAGACGAATGGGGCAGTCTGGGGAAGCAACATGCTGAATTTATTACGTATTTTAAAGGCAAAGAAGTGGATCAAACTACATGTGACAAAGATTCATGATTTGCTGTGTAATCTTTTTTATTATTAAAGCTCTTTATTTTCAAAACATGCAAAGATAGTTTTCAACATTCACCCTTGCACCCTTTGTGCTCCAATTTTTTTTCTCTCCCTCCCCCTACCTCTTTCCCCTAGAATACAAGTAATTCAATATATGTAAACATGTGCAATTCTTCTATACATATTTCCACAATTATCATGCTGCGCACAAAAAAATCAGATGAAAAAAGAAAAAAAAAAGGAGAAAGAAAACAAAATATAAACAAACAAAAAGTAGGGAAAATACTGTTGTGATCCACACTCAGTTCCCATAATTCTCCCTCACAAGACTGTTAGAACTGGCCTGAATCATCTCACTGTTGAAAAGAGCCGTGTCCATCAGAATTGATCATTGTATAATCTCCTTGTTGCTGTATACAATGATCCTACTCACTTCACTTAGCATCAGTTGAAGTAAGTTTCTCCAGGCCTGTGTAATCTTTTTTAAAAAATAAATATTTGTACTTTTAGTTTTTAATGTCATTGCCTAAATTTCCCCTACAGTATATGCTTCTGCAATTTTTCCCCTTCTTTTTAGATGAAAATATTCAAGTTGTCATATATTTGTCAAATTCAGAATATCAAACGGCATTTTAAAATCTTAAGAAGAGATATTTGTTGAATTATATTAGTCAAAAGATGTAGATGCTGACTTAATTGTTTTTTTTTTAACATGAACTGATGCTGAGCAAAACTAGTAGAATCAAGATTACAGTGCACACCGTAACAGCAAGATTGTGCAATAATCATCTAGCAAAGATGTAGCTCTTAGTAGTTCATTGATCTAAGATAATCCAATAAACTTTGGATGGAAAATGTCATCTGCATCCAGAGAGAGAACTATGGAGAATGAATGTAAATCAACACATGCTATGTTTACTTTTTTTTCCTTTTTCTTCTGTTTTTTTCTTCTCTTGTGGTTTTTTCCTTTTGTTCTGATTTTTCTCTCTCAACAACATTAACAAAGAAATGTGCATTTAAAATTTAATATATATGCATAATCAGAAGAAAAGAAAACAAAAATTGTTTTAAAAGTTAAAAAAAAAGTACCATCCTCAAAAAACCTTCAACTAGCCTTTGTTAGAGGTACTATACAGAGGATCTCTAGGTTGAGTAGCAAGTTGGACTAAATGCTGCATATTATTTCTTTCAACTCTGAGAATTCCTAGTTTAAAAGTAGAGAAAAAAAGATAGTGAACCTAGACATTTTTAAATTGTCTTTGAATTTTTTTTCTGGCACCTAAACCTAAATCATTTTAGATTTTTACACTAAAAAGACCAGAAAGTAATATACAAAGTTTAATACACACGGATTCCTCACCATCACCTTCTTCACCCTACCTTCTTTGGAGGAGGAGAAAGACCTCTTGATTTGAACAAAAATTTTTGGTTCAGAGAATCTGTATCCTAGATTTACCATTGATAGACATTAATTATCCATGGGTATCACAACCTTTCAGCTTCAGTTCCTCATCTTTAGAATGGGGAAAATAATATTTATATAATATTACTCTATCACAGAGTTGCTTGGGAGAAAATACTTAACTAAATCTAAAATTTAATTATAAATGGGAGTTACTATTTGTATAAGTGCTAGAAAATACCACAAAAGTTCTTAAAATGTACTTTTATCCAAGTAAAAAGGAAAGATATCCAAAAAAGTTGCAATAGACAGTGACCAAGTTTCCCACTGGGGGGAAAAAAAAAAAAAAACAGTTGCACTGATCTTTGCATGGAGTATTGTACTGTACTGTCTGTTTCGAAAGACAGTGTAATTTAACAGCCGGCAAACTGCTAGTCAAGAGTCAGATATTCTAGGTTTGCACTCCCATACTAGGAAAGGGTTTGGAAACTCAGGCTGGATATATCAAAAGAGCTTGTTTAACGTGATTTTAAATACCTGTACACTTTACATTTTACAAACTGGTGTTCATGAATTGCTACAGCCTCAAAATTCATCCCCACATAATCAAACCTCTATTGAGAAGAATCTCTCAGCTCACTTAATCTGAAGTTTAGAAAACAAACACTCAGCCTCCTCCTGCAATGAAATTGGAAGCCTTCTCAACATGACAGGTGAGATCAAAGTTTGGCTATTGAAAATCCAAGGTCATCACCACAATTCTGTGAGGCAACATAGGAGAACATGAATGAAGATACTTGTTATAGATTGTTACAAAGACGTAAAAGTACATATTTTCCAACTGGTAAGGTTTCAATTTTCAGGGAATCGGATAAAATATCAGAGAGGGAGAAAGGGAGGAAATGTTTCCTTCTGCTCACTGCGAGCTTCTAAATATAGTTGCAATGAGTGGTTTTAAAAAAACAATGACATAATGAAAAATCTTCCATATATATAGCTAGATATAGTTTCTTCAGCATTTATTCACATTATAACATGTAATCAGCATAAAATTTAAGGAGAGAGACAAGGAAAGAATTGTTTTCCCCTTTTGATATAGAACGGGACCAAGATTCAGAGATCTATTAATATCATAGCAAGTTAATAGCAGTACCAAGATTTGAAACTAGATCTCTTTAATTGCCTCATGACATTCTAAAATATGCAAAATGAATGTCTTTTATGAAGAGAGTGTCTACATTAATTTGAATTATAGTTTCCCTCTCCCCTCTAGCTTTTGTCTAGGCAAATGCTAATCCTGTTTGCTGACTTAGTTCAAATTCCACTTTCTATGGGAAACCTTCTTTGACCACTTCAGTCTACAGAAAACTCTCCTACATAGAATTCTAGAATTTTAGATCTAGAAAGAAACTCAGAAGTCAGCTAGTCCAAAGACAGAGCCAAGATGATGGATCAGGAGCAGCCATCCAGCTGAACTGTCCCAAAAATGAGACTTTTTTGTTCTATGAAGACTAAAGAGGTCAACAGAAGTCTATGAAACTGAGATGGAGATTTATCCAGACCCCACACATATATCAATAATAACAGCAGCCTACACAGCAGCAACTTCAGGAGTTCAGAAAGAATTAGGGGACCATAAAGAGATTATAGAGGCACCTTTGCTGGCACTGGATATAGCTGAAGAAAAGAACTCTTTAAAAAACAGAGTAGGCCAAACAGAAAAGAAAATACAAAAAAAAAGCTCATGACTCCACGGGATATCAAGAAACAATAAAACAAAGTCAAAAGAATGAAAACATAAACAAAAATGTGAAATATCTCATTAGAAAAACAACTGACCTAGAAAACAGACAGAGAAAGGTAATTTAAGAATTATTGAATGCCTATCTATGAGCAAAAAAAGAGCCTAGATGTCATATTTCTTCTTTGAAATACATACATGTTCTCAAAAAAATTATAAGCAGGAAGATTTCAGAAAGATCTAGAGAGACTTACATGAACTGACTGATGCTAAGTGAACTGAGTAGAATCTAGAGAACATTGGACACAGCAATAACACAATTTTGTGATGGATTTGGCTATTTTCAACAAAGAGGTGATTCAGACCAGTTCCAATAGAATTGTGATGAAAAGAGTCATCTGCATCCAGAAAGAGGACTATGGGAATTGAATGTGGATCACAACATAATATTTTTACCTTTTTTGGTGTTGTTTGCTTGCATTTTTCTTTCTCATTTTGTTTTCTTTTTTCATCTGATTTTTCTTGTACAGCATGATAAATGTAGAAATATGTTTAGAAGAATTGCACATTTAACCTATTTTGGATTACTTGCTATCTAGGGAAGGGGACTTGGGGAAGTTAGGGAAAAAATTTGGAACACAAGTTTGTGCAAGAATGAATGTTGAAAATGATTTTTGTATGTTTTTAGAAAAGAAAAAGGCATTATTAAAATTAAAAATATATGCAAACAAAATTTATTCAATTTTTATTTTAAAATGTTTGAAAGTAAATCAATTTATTTGACCTTTAATAAATTATCATCTTCAAATCTGTTTATAACAATAACTAATATACAATTAGCTTATTAAAGATCTTATCACAAAACTATAGACTGGCATGCCCCCCCTTCTCTTGCCCCCACATAAATGTGTCAGAAAACTCAAATAGTCTTTCTCATCCATTTTCCCCATTCCCATTACTATACTTTCTAAGTTTTATCAGAGTTTCACCAAATCAAAAATAATTCTACTGTTCTTTTGTACAAATTATTCAAACATATTTATTTAATATTTTGAGTTCTAAATTCTATCCCTTCCTCTTCCCTCCACCTCCCTGAGATAGTAAGCGACCAGATACAGGTTATCTATGCATTATAATATAAAACATGTCCATATTAGTCATTTTGTATGAAAAGACTTGAATAAAAAAAAAAGAAAGTCAAAAATAGGATGCTTCAATTTGTATTCAATCAATATCAGTTCTTTCTCTGGAGAAATAATGTGTTTCATCATTACTTTTTTGGTGTTGTCTTGCATCATTACATTGAAGATAATAGCTAAGTTATTCACAGTTCTTCACCAAACAATATTGCTTATCACTGTGCACAGTGCTATGGTTTTGTTCACTTCACTATATATTAGCGCATGTAAGTCTTTCCAGGTTTTTCTGAAATTATCCTACTTGTCATTTATAAAGCACAATAATATTCTATTACAATCATATACCACAGCTTGTTTAAACCATTCCCAACTGATGGGTATCCCTTTGATTTTCAATTCTTAACCACCACAAAAAGAGCTGCCATAAATATTTTTGGTACAAATAGGCCTGGCTCCTTTTTCTCTCCCTCTCTTTCTCCCTCCCACTGTCTATCTTTCCCTCCCTCACTCCCTTCCTCTATCCTTCCCTATTTTTTGAAATATAGACCTAGTAGTAGTGTTGCAGGATCAAAATGTATGCAGTTTTATAGCTCTTTTGACATGGTTTCAAATTGCTCTCTACAATGATCGTATCAGTTCATCAATCTACCAAGAGTACATTCATGCTAGATATCATATTTGAAGAAATTATCAAGTAAAACTACCTCATCTTCTTAGACACAAAGGATAAAACAGAAATTGAAAGAAACAGCTGTAAAATATAAAGAAAACAGCACTGATGATGAAAGAAATCAGAGCTGAATAGAATATAGAATATATTAGATGTGAACAAAATATTCAAGAAAAGCATAAAAAGGTAAATACGATAGTGCAATTATAAGGGACTCAATAAAGTTAAATTTTTTATATTTCCATATGGAAAGATGATACATGGAACTCCTAAGAATTTAGTCATGCAGGGCAGTTAAAAGGATTTTACATAAGCAGAAGCTATGGGTATGTGACACTTATGTTGGAAAATCTTTTAAAAAATGAGAGGATGAGAAAGAGGGATGAACTGAGAAAAGGGTGGAGGAGAGAGAGATAGAATGGGACAATTTTTCTCACATAAAAGAGGTGCCCAAGGAAGAGATTTTACAATGGAGGGCAAAATGGGTGATGGTGTTAGGCAATGCTTGAACTTTATTCTCACTGAATTTGTTCAAAGGAAGAATACATACACACTTTTAGTTGTGTACAGAAAAGTCTTTTCCCTAATAGGGAAATAGGGAAGTGGGGTAAGAGAAAATGAGGGATTGATAGAATAAGAAAAGCAATGGTGAGAAGAAAAATAAAGTTTTGAGGAAAGAGAGGGGGTTTGAGACAGGAAGGGTATAGAGGAGAATGCCCAGTAATCATAACTGTGAATGTGAATGGAATGAGCTCACCCATAAAATGTAAGCAGATAGGAGAATGTGGATTAGAAAGAAGAATCTAATAATATGCTGTTTACAACAAATGCACTGTTAACAGAAAGATACATATAGATTTAAAATAAAGGACAGAAAGCAAAATCTTAAATATTTCAATTGAAGTTTTTTTTTTTTTAAAGACAGGTAGCAATAATTATATCAGACAAAGCAAAAGCAAAATTAGATCTAATTAAAAGAAATAATCAGGGAAACTATATTTTGCTAAAAAGTACCAGGTGAAGCAATATAAAAAAAATTAGAGCAATTTTCTCTGATAAAAATCTTACTCTGATAAAAATCAAATATATACTGATCATAGAATTCAATCAAATTTAAAAAATAAGAGCCATTTTGCAATTGATAAATGGTCAAAGGCAGTATTCAAAAGAAATCAAAATTATCTTATAGTCTTATGAAAATTTATTCTAAATCAAAACTTCTTAAACTATGGCTCATAAATCCATAGGGAATTATATAACTAAATTTTGGAGTCATGAAATTATGAGTTATTTATTATCAATAAATGTTTGGTTTGTATACTATTTTATATACTTTTATATTTGGGGTTGTGAATACTTTCTTGAGCAAAAAAGGATCTGCAAGTGGAAAAAAATGAAAAAGTACCTCTCTAAATCATTACAGATTAGAAAATGTAAATTAAAATAACTCTGAGGCTATCACCATATAACAATCAGAAATGGCAAATGCTGGAGGAATAAAGGGAAAACAGATATACTAATAAAATACAGGAGGAATCATGAATTGGCCCAACTATTTTAAATAACAATTTTAACTGTAGCTCAAAAGGCTATAAAACTTTATATATAGTATTTTGATTCAGCAACACCACTATTAGGTCTATGTCAAGAGAAGAAAAGGAAAGGGACATATACATACAACAATATTTAAAGCAGCTCTTTTTGTTGTGTCAAAGAATTAGAAATTGAGGGGATGGCTGAACAAATTGTGACATGATTGTGATGGAGTACTACTAACTGCTATGTTGTAAGAAATGATAACAGAGTATTGTCAAAATATCATGTGAGAATCTACTTGAACTGATGCAAAATGATGTGAGAACAACCAGATCATTGTGCACAGCACCAGCAAGGTCATAATGATAATAAACTTTTGAGATATTTGGCTAGTCTGATCAAGACAATGATCTAAGACAGTTCCTAAGAACTCATAAAGAAAAAATGCTATCTACTTCCAGAGAGCGACAGCTGATGAAATTTAAGTGTAAAATGAAGTATAATTTTCTTACTTAATTTTCATTGCCTTTTAAGATATTATTAATATGAAGTTATGTTTTGAATGATTTCACAAATATATTATTGATATCATATTGCTTGGTTTCTCAGTGGATGGGGGAATGAGTGGGAAGGAAGGAGAGAATTTGGGATTCAAAACGTTAAAAGAATACTAAAAATAAACAAATTTTAAAAAATCAAAAAGCAACCAGCTAGTCCAGATTCAAAATGAAATAAGAAATCCACATCTTTTCAAAATGGGCACCCAGCCTCTGCTTAACATCTTCCAATGATAAGCAGTTCACTACTTGCTAACGAATTCTATTTTGTCTGTGGATAGTCTTATTGTTGGGAAGTTCTTCCTTCTTTTGAGTTGAAATATGCCATTCTTCTCAATTCACACCTCTAATTATGTCCTCTGTAATCAAGCTGAACTTATCTTTATACCTTCACCATGCTATCAAAAGTTCTTCCATAAATCTTTTGTTCTTCAGATGAAACAACCCTAATTTTGTTCACATTATTCTCCATTGTCATGTTAGAATCCAATTCCCTCATGCTTTTGGCCACCTTTTTTCCCCAGGTACAGTCAGTATAGGTCCACCCAGAATTAACACTATAATCTCAATATGATGTAATGATCATCCCTATAGAGCTAAGGACAGATGGATAATCTCCTCACTCATTCTGAAAACTATGACTCAAATTAAACTTTTGGCTGCCCTGGCACTAAGTCAACTTACATCAAACTTACTGTCAGCCAAGATCCTCAATCTTTTTCACTTGAATTATTATGTGAATCGATCTTATTTTGAATGAGTAATGTTGATCTCCCATTCATTGTACTTATTCTGTGTGTCAATTCAAAAAATGTGAATTCAAACTTATAGGCTACTTTGTATTGTTAGTTGGCTTTTTATTTGTATTTGTCTTGAAACATTGGCACAATTTTAACATGAATATGCTTGTAAAGATATTATATGGCTTTAAGTCAAGAATATTATAGTCTTCAGAGAACAACAGTTTCAACTATACAAAGGACAAAAAGAGAGGAATACAGTAGATATAAATAGGCTGCAACATATTATCAAAAGTAAGTGTTTAAACTAAACATCACAGAAACCTATAATGAGAAAAATAGAACAACTGATCATAGAATAAGAAATAAGCAAAAATAATCCACATATGTCCTGGGAAGTTATACAATGACAAGAAGTCTAGAGAAAGGTTCCCAGGGTTATTGGATGGGTTCATCATGATGGATTTATAATAGGGCATGGATAAAAGTAGCACAGGATGGATTGATGTGGATGAGTTGCAAGTTATATAATTAGAAAAAGTTCCATATTTACATGATCAAAAATCCATAAAAGCATTCAGTTGAGTCATTTAAAAATTATATTCAATTCTTCATGACCCTATTTGGGTTTTCTTAGCAAAGACAGTGGGTTAGGTTGCCATTTTCTTCTCCACTATCAAAGTATAGAAATATGTATGTAGCTTATTTTCATGTAATAAAGCTACAAACTCTTTAAAAGCAGGGATTTTACTGCCTTTTCTGAGCATAGCAGGTAAAACACCAGTTTTGTATTACTACTATTACTATTACTAATAGCAATACCTAGTACTTATATAACACTTTTAGATTGGAAAAACACTTTATGATGATTATATCATTTTATCCTCCCAATAATCCTGGGAGGTAAGTGCTATTATTATCACCATTTTACATATAAGGAAATTTCCATGGAAAGAAGTTAACTGAGTAAGTATTCAGAAAAATTCTTATCCTAGCTATGACAGTTACTAACTCTTTGACTGTAGGTCAGTAACTTTCTGTCTATGAGTCTCCATTTTCTCTTCTTTAAAATGGAAATATTAATATTTGTTCCATCTAATTCCAAGGGTAGTCATGGAAAAAGGGCTTTGTAAGCTTTAAAGTGAGATATAAATGTGAGTTGGAACTATTATAATTCCTAAATGGCCTTGTACATAGTGGCACCTCATTAAGTATTTAGTAACAGATTGAATGATGCTGTCTACATGAGAAAATAGTGTTATTTCACATTTCAAGCAAGGATTGTGACAATAACAAAATTATTTATTCTATAAACTCTGAAAGTTTTGTGTTAGGTCATGAAATTATATCTGGATTACAGTGAATGAGGGGGGAGGGAAGGCAGTCATGGGATTGATAGGACAAACCCTTGTAAGGGCAGTATGCAGTCCTATTTGAAGTGATGGGAATAGCTTAATTAAAAAAATAATTCAGCCAAGCAGGGGTTAAAAATGGTGAACATCAGCAACAACTTTGATCTAAAACATCCATAGGTCAGTTAAGGATTGAAAATAATGAGAGCTCTTCCATGAAGTCCCTTGTTCCATAATGCACAGCCATAAAACCTCAGAATTGGAAAGAATCTTAGAAATCATCTTATATATAGGGTTATAGAAACCCTTATAGGCAGCAGGGGAAAGTAGAAAAGCTCTTAACTTAGTCAAAAGTTCTGCCTTTGATTCTTGTCTATATCACCTACTCACTGTGTGAACTTGAATACAATTCTCCTCTTTGTCTTCAGTGTCCTATGTAAAATGAGAGGGTTGAACTAATGGGCCTGTGAGATCCCTTTCACTTCTAAGATCAAGAGACAAAATTCTATTGAAGAGATCTATTGTGCCAGAGATTTACTATCTCTGGAAGAAGGCCAGTTTTATTTATCAAATTTAGAGTTCAAAGCAATCTTGTGAATTTTATTTTTCAAACCATAAAAGTACAGAGCATGTCTATGTCAATAGAGTAGTTCCTTCAGCACCTAGAATAATGTCTCAAACACAGAAGGGGCTTAATGATTTTTAAAAATAAATTAGATAGTTTTGCCTGCCTTGAGCTTAAAGTTTGTTTTGTAATATTTTCTTCATATAGACATACCTTTGGAGCCCAAGAAGCTGCTTAATCTCTCTTCCCATTGACAAACCTCCACATGATTCAGGCTTCCTGCCCTTAGTGCAATAGCTGGCATGTGAAGTGGGCTCCATATGACAGGAAACTCCATATCCATAAGTCTCTGAGTGATAAATATGGCTTAGTACTTCATTCCAACTTAGCCTCATGGACTCAGCCAGGGATGTTGCCTTTCAGTAAATTCAATTAAAATCACAGCAGTAAACAAAGACAGCACCAAGCACTGCACATTATGTAGAAAAGGTGCTGAATATTACTCAATCAATGAAAAAAAATGAGTGGTCTAAGAAGATACATTGACCTCAAAGCAATGATTAGCTCTCAAGACAAATTAAGGAGCACCCAGTGCTCTGTTTGCTTTGTTCCTGGAAGCACTGTGCCAAGTTTCAATGGTTGGATTATCTAACTTAGCTAATAGAAATGTTCAGCCAAAAATGAGAGAAATGATACTCCTGTGAACTGATGAGACTGCAATTGGAGCTATCATGATTTCATCAGGAATGAATCATTGCAGACCAACTGCATTTCCCTTTTTGACGGGATTACTAAACTGACAGATCAGAGAGATGTTATTGATACAGTTCACCTTTATTTTAACAAAGCAAATGACAAATCTCTGTCACTACCCTAGTGGAGAAGATGAAAAGGTATTGGTAGACAGTGAGTGATAAATTAGAAACTGGTACAGATATCTAACTCAAAGAATGGGCATTAATTACTCAGTGTCAAAACAGAAGGGAGTCTTACCAATCGTCTCTAGAAAACTGTTCTTGGGCTTATGCTGTTTTACCATTAAAATAAAATCAAAGATTTGGATAAAGACAATAGCTTATGAAAGATGCAGATGACACAAAGTTGGGAGAGATAGGTGACATACGGAAAGGCAGAAGAAGGATCCTAAAATATCTTGCTTGCTTATAATATTAGATCAATGATAACAAAATGAAATGTAGTACAAATAAATATAAAGTTCTATCCATCAACTGGGGAATGGCTGAACAAGTTTTGATATATGAATGAAATGGAAAGCTACTGTGCTATAAGAAATAATGAGCAGGCAGTTTTCAGAAAAAAAAACTTGGAAAGACTTACATGAACTGATGCTGAGTAAAGTGAGCAAAACAAGAAAAACATTGTTCATGGAAACAGCAAAATTGTGTGATGATCAATTATAATAGATTCAACTCCTTCTCAGTAATATAATGATCCAAGACAATTCCAATAGGCTTGTTTTTTATTGATTTCTTTTTATTTTTTAACATTTTAAATTTTAATATTTTAAATTAAATAAAACATTAATATTTTAAACAATCTTTTTTTTTATTTTCCAAACATATGCAAGGATAATTTTTCAACACTGATTCTTGCAAAACCTCGTGTTCCAATTTTCCCCCTTTTCCCCCATCCCCTCCCCAGATGGCAAGTAATTCAATATATGTTAAACATGGTAAAATATATACGTAAATTGAATATCGGCATGTACATTTATACAATTATCTTGCTGCACATAAAGGAAGATAAATGAGAAAAATATAAAATTCAAGCAAACAACAACAAAAGAAGTGAAAATGCTATGTTGAGATTCACACTCGGATCCTAGTCTTCTCTGGGTGGAGATGGCTCTTATCATCACAAGATCACCTCATAAACTCGTGATAGAAAATGCCATCCACATCCAGAGAAAGAAGTATGAAGATTAAACGTTGATTGAAAAATATTATATTTACTTTTTTGCTTGTTTGTTTTCTTTCTCATGGGTTTTTCCTTTTGTTCTGATTTCTTTCCATAACATGATTAATATGGAATTATATCTGGAATGATTGTACATGTATAATCTCTCTCAGATTGTTTGCTGTCTTGGTGGGAAGTGAAAGATAGGAGAAAAAAAATTGTAACTTGAAATCTTACAAAAATTAATGTTGAAAACTATCTTTATATGTAATTATAAGAAAAGAAGCTTAATTGAGGATGATATATTTTATTTAAGATTGTCATGGAGAACAATAATTGAAATTGTTCTCTCTCCTCATTTCTCCTCTAAGGCCTTATAGGGCTGATTTAAAAGAAATGGATGGCCTTGCCTTGAAATATAACAGATTTAAGAAAAAAAATTAAACTCCATGACAAGGGAAGCTTTTCAAAAATGAATAGCAACATGATGTACTGAGCTTCCCATCACAGAATATGTCAAGCCAAAACTGAGTGATTCCATGCCAGAAGGATTCTAGATTATATTCTGAGTCAAATATGATTTGGACATGATTACCTCTGAGATTCCCTCCAATTCTGATGTTCTATGTGTGTTCTAAAAATTTTAAATATGTGTTTTCAAAGTATTTGTTTTTTCTTTGAACTCTTGTGCTGTGGTCTTTTATGTTTCATCCAAGTATTCCCGGCAACATATTCAAAGTTGAAGATATGGTACCCAGCTTCCAAGCAGTGCTGGAATATTGCTGAATTTAAGAAATCTCAGGAAGCGATAATCTGATAAATTTCCCTTAGGAGAAAATTCCCTTGAATAGGTATCATGTTCAGTGGAAAGTAAGATATTGGGACTCAAGTGATAATTTTTATTTGTCCATGAAGATTTTGCTAGAGTTTTTTTAAGTGAAAAAAATCAGGAAAAAAAAACATTAGAGGCTGTGATTAGAATTATAGAACACAACATTTTATAGATGAAATGTTTCTTGGTACTGAGAATATTAGTGCTGGAAGGGCTCTCAGCACCCAGAGTTTCAGAGTTGGAAATGAAGTTGTCACTGAGGATTCCAGAGCTGGAAGGTCCTTAGAAAACAGTCCTTAGAATGTTAGTGCTGAAAGGAACGTTAGACATGTAATAACATTTAGACCTGGAGGAGGACCTTTGACATAATTTAGTTCTACCTGTTAGTTTTTCTAGATGACAAATGGAGGCTGAAGTTTCATCATTAAATAGCTTTCCCAAGATTACATTCCCAATAGTTCCTTCCAAATCTGAGATTCTGTTACTAGTTCTGGTCCGTACATTTTGGAATTGACACTGATAAGCTGAGACACGAGCTTCCACATGCTTCCAGAGAAATATGACCAAAATGGTGGAGAGAAAAATCCAAGTCCTCTCAATTTTAAATCTTTATGTTTTCCATTATACCAGGTATCATATCTTTCTGCTCTCTTTTCCATATTTTTTTTTAGTCTAAATTTCCTTACACTTATAAAATCCCCTCTTCTATATATCTACGTAATGCTCAGTGCTTCTCTGGAAGTCCAATGAAACTTCATCCACAGAAAAGCAAAAGATCAATGTTTCCCATTGCTGTTAAATATTAATTCAAGTATTAAATTATTTTGACTCTGCTACGGCTTTCTGAGCTTTTCAATGGTTCCCACTAGACAAGGAAGATAGATGATATTCCATTCTATTTCCTAAATCCTTTTGAGGGGAGGGGATACATAAGCCACGGAAAAGGCTGGTTTATTAAAGGGAATTTTCTTAAATCAAAGGAGTTATTTTAAATTTAATCAGATAGTGAGTAACCAAGAGAACTATGAAGTGGGGAAGAAATAGAAAGTCTGCTTAAAAGACACATTTTAATTGTTCCAGCATCAATATATTATTCATAGAGAAGGCAGTCTACTTTCCAGACATCTCCATTTTCTAGTGAGAGGAATCAAATAAAGCCATTCAAAGGCATCAGCTCAGCTCTCACTGTGGTACACAGAGCGTAGAACAAGGTGCTGTCAGGTTTTGAGACCTACTCAGGCTGATGGACACCAGGGAAATCAGGCCCCTATCAGAGTCCTTAAGTCTTCTGGACAATGCTATTTATTACTCAGCATTTATTGAGTACTGGAAGGTTGAAGGTTGGAGTCAGGTTTGGTGGATTAATACACCAGTCACATTAAATATTGAAACAATGAAAAGAATGAGCCATAGAATGAAAGGGCCATCTCTAAAAAAAAAAAAAAAAAAAAAAAAAAAAGGCAGGCCCCAAACTTTGTGTGAGAAGTAATCTTCCAGGTAAACTGTTTGCATTTTTGTTTTTCTTCCCGGTTATTTTTTACTTTCTGAATCCAATTCTTCCTTTGTAACAACAACAACAAAAAATTCGGTACTGCACACATATATTGTATCTAGGATATACTATAACACATTTAATATTCTTCTCTCTCTCTTTCCCCTCTCTCTCTCCCTCTCCCTCTCTTTCTATCTCTGTCTCTTTGTCTCTCCTCTTCCTCTTCTCTCTTTCTTTACTTCTCTCCCTCTCTTTTTCTCTCCGTCTCCATCTCTGCCTGCCATCTAGGGGAGGGGGTGGAGGGAAGGAGGAGAAAATTTGGAACAGAAGGGAGTACAAAGGATAATGTTGTAAAAAAAAAATTACCTATGCATATGTACTGTCAAAAATGTTATAATTATAAAATTAATAAAAAAGGGGAAAAAAGAAGTAATCTTCCAGCAGATTGAGATGATCATAAACCAAATAAATGGTCTTAGGCAGAAAAGGAGCAGTTGAATTTTTTCAGTTCATTTTGGGGGGGCATCCCTCAGGCCACTATTGCCACCATACCCAATTTGGGTGTTTAAGATACTCAGAAGCCCCCAGGATTTTTGGCAAATGAGAAAAATGAGCCCATCTCTACAGCTTTACAGAGTTTTTAAAGTTGCTCTATCACAATATCCCTGGTGGATAAGCAGTGAAAATTATTATTTCCATTTTTAAAATGGAAGAAATAGAGAAGTGAGTACCAGAAGTCAAAATTCAGATAAGGGTTTTCTGAATCCAAAAACAATATTGTTCTCTGGACTGCTTGGATTCCTGCTGCTCCCCTAAACTATAATAGCTTACATCTAGACAGGGCTCTAAGATTTACAAAGCTCTTGAGATGTCGTTGACTGTTAGTGTGGTGAGGTACCAATCCCTTTTATTTAATAAGTGAGGACATTGAGGTTCCAAGTAAGAATGTAGCTTACCCAGAGTTTCAAGACTTAATAGTGATAGACAGGACTCCACCCTCTCTCTATTTAGAATATGAATCTGGGGATAGTTAGGGCAAGTGTTAAAATTTCCACTTCCCAAAAGAAGAAAAGGGAAGCTCTGAGGGTGAGATTCCTTTATTACATAGCTAGAAAGTACAGAACCAGAAGGCAAGTTTGTATTCTTTATAATATACCATGCTAACCCTATCCAAACTCTTTATCTCTCATTCACCAAACACTGATATTCAAAATAAGTTTAATTGGCATCACAGATGAAAGACTTAAATAAAACACAAAATCAATGAGTTACAGTGTTTAAGGATCTTACTCTGAGATCTTTTGGATACTTGTTAAAACACATCAGGGACACAGAATATTTCATAGGAAGAGTAGCTATAGGAACTTGAGATGGAGAAAATGAATTTTGAAAAGTTGGGAGAAATTGGTGGGGGGAGAAAAAAAAACTGATTACTAAGATACTTGAAGGCCTGGAAAAGGAATTCAATTAGTTCTCTTTCATCCCAGGGGTATTTAGTGATAAGGAAAATATGGAAGAAGGAAGAAGATGAAGATGATCATAATGATGATAACTAGAATTTATGTAGCTAAATTTTACAAGCACTTTACATATTATCTCATTCAATCCTCACAACAGCCCTAGGAGGTAAGAGTTACTAGTTCCCTATTTTTGTAGATAAGGAAATTGAGGCAAATAGAGATTTACTAATGTGCCCAGAGGTCATATAACTACAAAGTAGTTGAAGCTGGATTGAAGAAAATCCTCCAAAATCCAATTTTAGTGCTCTACTAACTACAAGTTAGTGCCCTGATTATCTGTACATAAACACTGGGCATTGGCTAATGGTGGAAAATCTCCTAAAACAAATCTTCAACCTGAAATAAAAATAACTTCCTAGGCAGTCTTGAAATCTGCATGATTTAGGACCAAGTCCAGGCTGCTTCAGTTGCCCCAGGTAAAGCCTGTATCTTCAAAATTAAGATGAAATGAAATTGACGTTGAAGATGGAGTGGAGCAAAGGATGCATGGCAAGGCAGGACTGAACCCTTTTCATTAACTTTACTTACATCCTGGAGTTATTTATTTATCTAACTTACCCTCATTGACCTAATATTTATATAATATAATTATATAAAAAGACCCCAGAAGCCCAGTTTCAGTTGGACATAAAGCAGAAACTCCTCAACAATTAGTGATATCTCAAAGTAGAATGGGAATCCTTGAAAGATAAGCTCCCCATCACTGGCGACCTTGAAGCAAGGTGGGAAGATGCTATTTGCAATGTAACACAGTTGAATCAGTTTTGATTATGTTGTGTAGGAGGTTCTTATTCAAGTTGTGGGTTGGATTAGATACGTCTACATTCACTTCCAATCAGAGATTCCATTATAACTTGCCTGTCATAGCTCCCCAGGGCTAACAGGACTGGTTTTTATCTATTTAATACAGAAAGCAAGTCTTTCCATGTGGCCAGCTGGCACAATCCCTCCAGAAGGCTCAGTCCTCCTCCTAGAGAAAGTCATTCAATATAAAATAAACAGGTTTTCATTACCTACTGTGTACCTAATATTATTACAGACAAAGAGGCCTGGTTTGGTGACGGGGATGGGAGATAAATGATAAATTAGTTATAGTTCCAGTGCTCAAAGAACTTATAGTCTAACAGGAAAGACAAGACAGGGGCACACATAATTTTAACAGCAGATGGGATAAAAATTTTATGGAATAATTTACTTGAAGGAATAGGATAAAACTGTCACCATGTTTTGTTCCTTTTTTTTTTGTTTGTTTAATAGACTCACCACCTAGCTCCATCAGCAAACATCTCTGAGAATTGCTTTGGCCATCCACTTGTCTCAGAAGACATGCAAAACACTTTTAATAATGAGCTAGTTATAATTCATTGTAGCTTTAGAATTTAAGATTTACAGGGGCTTTCCTATGCATCCCTTCATTTGAGCTTCATATATTTAAGCTTATGTGATAGGGCATCTGTTCCTGGCCTGATTTGAAACCAAAAAGAAATCAAGGAAAAGGGAAATATATAACATTCTTTGTATGAGAAGTAGAGATATTTATTGATTATTAACTAACAGGTTTTATAGGATGATAGTTGGGTATCCATACATATGGGAGTCTTGGGAACTTCTTGGCCCCCTTTCTTAAACAAAACCCATTCTTCTTGTACCTGACTCCCTAAGTCACTGCCCAGTCACAAAAACATAATTCTCCCCTAGTCCATGCATCCAATAATTGTTTCTATTTGATTTAGCAGAAAGAACAAACTTTTACTATTGTTGTTTGTCCTTCTTGAAAAGGATCAATGACATTAGAAAAGTGATGTCTTTATTTAACATGTATTGGACAACCTGCCATCTAGGGGAGGGGCTGGGGAAGGAAGGGAAAAGTTGGAACAGAAGGTTTTGCAAGGGTCAATGTTGAAAAATTACCCATGCATATGTTTTGTCAATAAAAAGCTATAATAATAATAAAAAAGGAAGGTGATGTCTTGTCTTGCAAGTGAATTGCATTCAAGTAAGGCAGGACTGTGCAAAGTCACCAGCCTCACTTTCTCCTCCAGG
The DNA here is from genome assembly GCF_048593235.1 of Sminthopsis crassicaudata. NCBI lineage: Eukaryota > Metazoa > Chordata > Mammalia > Dasyuromorphia > Dasyuridae > Sminthopsis > Sminthopsis crassicaudata. The sequence goes on along the minus strand of NC_133622.1, from coordinate 182,897,783 downwards.
GTCATCTGAGCTTAGTATAAATTCAGAATCAGGAAACCTGCATTCAAAAGGTTCCAAGCATTCATTGTCATTGTTTTCCTTTTCCTTTATTGATATTGTTTTAATCTGTTGGGGGGTTTTCTATCCATAGACTACTATGTAGTGGTGCTTTAAAAAAAATATGATTTTGCATTCTGCAGTTTGGATGCTTTGACTTTCTAAAAGAAATAATAATATATTTCAATCCCACTACGATACAGACAAAATATTTTCCTCACAATGATTCTGTGAGATATGCAACATACATTTTATATCAATTTTGTAAGTGAGAGAACTCCTAAATAGCATCACACAGCTAAGAAATGTCAGAAATGGAATAAATGCCCAGATCCTTCTGAGTCCAAGTCCACAGCTTGACCAAAGCATGATAAACAATGATCCATATCTCATAGATGGCTGCTATACCTCTCCAAAGAATTTACTCTTTGTTCTGTGGAACACGGGGATGGGGGGAGTAGTCGGGAAAGCAATTTCTGTGAACCCAGACCTTGGTGTTATGGAACAAGAACAACTCTCTGCCAAGAGCCTTTTAAGTAACAGTGTCCCAGAACCATCTTTCATTTTACAAGCAAACCCCAGCACTGAGAGCCATCAGAGAACCCAGTGCTTTCTGGCTGCTGGGAAAAAATCAATGAGAGAAAATTAAAAATCAACATAGCCCTCCCATTCCCCCCTCCTCAATGAAATGGCCTGTGATTCAGTCAATCCTTGTTAAGAGCTGACTGCAATACATTCTTAATCAGGGATGAGCTCTAGTGACATTTCCTCATGTTTCTATTGCTGACTGGAAGGCTCGAAATGCCCCATGCCCCAGAATTCAGAAAGCAGCATGATTGAAGATGCCATTTACACAGTGTTATACATTCTAAATTCTGTAAAGTCCCCTTATGCTACACCCTGGTTATGGGGTTGGAGAGAGATGGATGCTCTCATCAAGGGAATATGCTACTGTTGTCATTTTCAGAAAAGAATCCAGAGCTAATATTGGTTAAGTACACTTTAAAGCAGACCCCCTAAATTAAAGAAATCACTTCCAGGTCTCTAGTGAATTTTATTGTCTACAATGAGGTAATTAGGTCTTACCAGTGGCATATTCCTCTTACTCTTAATTATTTGTTCATCCATCCATTCATTAACTTTCAAAGCAGCAAATTGCTAATGAGACTTTAAGCTATATTCTCCTAAATCTAATGTCCAGAGTCAGGAAGGTAGATAACTGACCTGCTATGTACTCTGATCATTGTTTAACCCCAGCTCCAGTTCAGTGTCTACTTCTGGGGACTATACTTACAGGACATTTATGAAGTAGAGAGTCAATAGGAAGAGGCAGAGGAGTACTGAATAGCATTGTGAGACTATGACAAAGACAGCAAATGATTTTTCATCCTTTAGTTTTAAAGGTTAAAAAAAAAAACCTCAGAGCATTTAGCCCAGAGAAGAGAAAATTTAGGATAAATATGATCTCTATAGATAGAATATTAGATAATCTGTTTGATTACAGAGGGTAGGGGAAGACACAATGGGTGAATGTTACAAGGGAGTATATTCAGGCTAAACATATACACAAAAATGCATTTGCTTAAGGATATTAATTGTCCAAAGAGGGAATGTTCTTTCTCAATAGCTAGAGAATTTTCTATTGCTTATGGTACTCAAGTACAGAAAGAGTTAATGATTATTTGTCAGATACCATAGAGATAATTCTTGCTTTATCGTAAGTTACTGAATAAATGGCCTTTGCCCACTCCCCATTTCACAACAGAGATTTTGTGCTTCTAAGTATAAGATTAAGCAAAACAATATGTCTATGAATAGGAAAATCTCTGAGCATCCAATGAAATCATATGTCAAAATTGGAGGGCCTTTGCATTCATCTACTCCAGTCCCCTTTAGAGAGAGGAAACTAATTCCCAGAGGAGTGGAGTTAATTGAAGTCACACAACATTTAATACCATAACCATGACTTGGAATTATGACTTCTAATTCCCAATATACCTTTTTTCTATATGACACTATGAAATGCAATCCAATAATCCAAAATTATGAAATACAAAGAGAAAGTGTTAAACAACAAAAAGAAATAAACTCAATTTGTATTTTAAAACTACTATAAGAAATATCTGAGCATAGTTTGATTTTTAAGTCAATAAATGTTGATTAAGTACCTACAGTGTGTGATGTACAGTGTTAAGTGCAGTGTGATATAAAAAGTTTGTAAGGCAATCTCTATACTCATAGAATTTAGAACATAATAAGGTAAATGAAGCAAACATGAGCCACTATGAAATATAACATATGAAAATTATAACATTATATAAAATATAATATTATATGAAAAGTATATCAAAAGGTATGAAGCAAAGCATTATTGCAAGTCTGAAGAGAAAAGTGCTTACCAAGAGGGAGAAGCAGGAAAGGCTTCCTAGATGAGGTAACATTTGACCTGAGTTTTAAAATATGGACAGGAATTCAGTATATATTGTACAGGGGAAAGAAGGGCATTTCTGGCATAAGGAATAGAGTCCAAGAGAAACACCAAAGTAATTTGGCTTTTAGAGAAACTAAATATGACTGTGAGTTCTATTAGGAACAGAAGGACCTTGTGACTATGTTCTGGTGAGTGAGAAGTTCACATTACCTAGCCCATACATATGCTGACTGTACTACTTACTGGCCAGCTTTATACCATGTCAGAGGTGTATTCCCATCTCTCAGCCTTGTTACTCTATCTCTAAGATGAACAATGAACACTACCATTCCTGCTTATGGCATGTCAATTAATTGCCTTATTACTTTCATCATTGTTCTTCCTGACTTTTCCTATCTACTCCTCCCTAGCTACCACTCACCCATAAATGTTTTTTTTTTCTTATCCCTATAAAGATACAAGTTACTTGAAAGCAGTGGATGTCTTGAGTTGTTTATATTTTTATTTTCAACGTTTGGTGCAGTCTCACATGAAATGATTGATAAATATTTTTTTCATTCATTCATTCAACAGTATTATGAAGCAAAGGAATTCTGTCTAAGGTAGATGAGGGTACCAGATTGTAGAGGGTATTGAATGCAAGACAAAAAGAGTTTGAACTTATATATATCCAGGAAGGAACAAGGAGCTGGGAATCAAGAAAGTGAATTTGAAATGATAGATTTTTATTACATAATCAAGGAATTTTTATCCAATTCAAATCTAGATGAGACCTTGTAGATTATCTATGTTATATAGATATATAGATATAGATATAGATTATAGATTATCTAACATAAATTAACTAAAAACAATATTAACTAATCTAAATTTCATGTCTTATAGCTGGATAAACATCTAAGCAAAAGTAACTGAGAAGAATTGGTCAGAAAGATAGTAGAAGTACTATGAAAAATCAAAATCATGAAAACTTAAGGAGAAAATAGTGGTGAAAAGGGGAAACTGATTGCAAGGTTGCAGAAAGGTTAGAAAGAATGAGGTCTTTGAAAAGGTCCTACTTGTTAACCCTTGGGAAACTGAGGTCCAGAAAGATAAACTCCCAACTACAGACAGGCAATAAGTTTTGTATGGATTTGAACCCAGAAACTGACTCAATTCTAAGGTCATTTCATTATACTATGCCGATTGTCACTTTTCTGAACTTCAGTTCCTTCACCTATAAAATTATTCCTGTAAAATTTATAATCTTTGGGAGAAGAGTACCCAATAACTCTACATAAATTACAAAGCAGAATAATAGTCAAACAAAACCATTAAGAAAGATGCTGTAGGGTCCAGAATTCCCCAATCCAAGTGAACTCTGACTTCCCCCCATAAAAATATGTACCCCCAAATTGTGAAATCCAGAGTTCCCTAACCAAGGGACCCCTGAGCCTCTCCCTAGTCAAGGGGCTAGCTCAATACTGAAGAAAGAGTTTGGGAGCTCCATGAGAATTATAAATGTGGTTTAATAATCCTCTAGGTTACTTGCATAGGGGACTTTCTGGAGCAGCTTCCAGATGAGTCAATGGGTCTGTATCCTCACCATGTACTCTGGAGCTGCAATCAAACTATGAAATAGATCCTAGCCTCTTTTTCAGTATTGACCTTGATCCTCGGTTAGAAATGGGAGAGATAAAAGTTCCTTTGGTTGGGGAATTCCAGACCCATAGATGCAAAATGGCATTTGAGTTTAAAGGAACAAAAGTTTTCTAAGGTGCTTTCCTTCAAATTCTGACGTCCCTAATTCTGATTCTAATGATTTTTCCCTTTACATTATACAGGCAATATATCCTTATTTTTAAGGAAAATAGTTCATTCATTGAAAGACTGTCTCAGATTGGGGTGAATTAGCCTGCTGTGGGCTCTGCCTGCTCAGTCCCATTTGGGAAACTGAGATTGGGTAGCACTGTGAGTTTTGCAGAGAAAGCTAAACAAAGCATAAGGAAATTAATTTTGTGAGACAAGCTGAAAAGTAGTCTTATAAGAAGCTATAAAGAGGAGATGGGCCTATAATTGCAGCTAAATGAACTCCTAATAGTTTTTCATCTTAGTGTAAAACCAATCCATTACCCAATATAAGAAGGTAGACACGGTCACTGGTAGCAGGCCATTAGGAGTTCCACAAAAAGTAATATTATATTATTCTCTGTAAGCATTGTTGTCCAACCACAGACTTCCTTATTAGCTGGTTTACAGATTGTAAATGCTACAAAAATCATTTACCAAAAAGTTGATTTTCATTCTTACTCTTCCCCTCCTTCTGTTCAAAAAATCTAAATAAAAGGCTCTGTCTATATCTTTCTAGTGGAGAAAAACTTGACCTTCAAGTATCCTGTCAGAGAATCACAGGATATGAAGGATGAAATTTGCCTTGTACATAGAGCATTCTTGATCTACAATAAGTCTTAGAACATGAATATAGAAAATCAGAGCTAGAAATGGAACCTCAGAGAAAATAAAGTCTAGAGGGCCTTAGCTATTGATGAATTGCTATAAGAACCTCCATTTATTAAAAGTTCCCAGGTGCCTATCTTATCTCCTCTCCTGGTTCTGTTCCTGATGTCCTGGATTTAAAAATCATGTTCATAATAAATATTTTAATTTTCTCCAACCTCTACCCTTACCTCTTTTTAGCTCCCTTTTGCATGCTGTCTACCCTCATTTCAACCTAAGCTTCTTAAGGGCAGAAATGCTTTATATTTGTATCTCTAATATTTAGCATAGTGCTAGGCTCTATAGTCAGTACTTAATAAATGCTTATTTTCTTCATTCCTTATTTCTTTCCTTCAAGGATCCCTTTGCAGTCTCGTGAAGCTGATAGACCTTTTCTCAGAATAATGTTTTTAATTACATAAAATGCCTAGGATCACAAAGGAAACCAATTATATTGAAATACAATTATCACAACATTTCCTTTAGTTCACAGATCCTAAGTTAAATACACCTGATCTTATTTTATAGAGGAAGAAACTGATATTCAGAGAGCAAGTGGTCACTTCAAGGTCTTACATGTAGTTGGCAGCAAAGCAAATACTAGTTACTTTCTTCTTCACCCATAAGAAAGAAGCCAAAGCTTCTTGACCTTCCCTCAAAAGACATCTGTAATGGTAAAGACCAGAATTACTAGCCTGGCACATCGAAAAGATGGGGGAGGAAGGATCTTTTAAACTGGCACTTGGCCAACACCTACAGTTTCATTGTCAAGATGAGAGTTGATCTTTTCTGTAGCGCAAGTCTCAAAGCATCCTTTCACACCTCTTTAGAAGTAGGATGTTGATGTCTGGCTCTTTGGATGTGAAAAAAGTTCCCACATATTTTCCAGGCTCAAGGCTGCCAAGAAAATTGCAATGAAACATATGTTGCCCTGTTAGTTCAGATAACAAATTGGTACCCTTTTGTTTGCTATCACTAATAATTAATTCATTCTCTAAACACACAACAGTAAGGTGGGCAGGCAGAGCAGGCAACTCTGATGGAAGGGGCTTGCTATGAAGGGCGATCCCTTTGTGTAATCCAAGAGTTCTGTTGCTCATCATTGATCAAGCTCAGCAAATAGCTCATCAGACTGGGTCAAATATGGCAAAATACTGTTGTTACATCCTGAGGGCTCCCAAGACTGGCTAGTATGAAAAAAACAAATTACTAGTCACTAGATAAAGGTATTTGAAATTAATATATAAGAGGGAAAAAGGAGGAAAAATAAAAACTCCAATTTCTCAAATGGGGGTCAAATATCACTATCAGAGATTAATTGAAGAAAAAATATCATGCCCTGTATTGATAAGCTACTGATATATATATATACATATATATATATACATATATATATATATATCCCTATACATATATATATATACCTATAGATATATATGTGTGTGTGTATGTGTGTGTGTGTACACACATATACATATATGTATATATACACAACTCAGAGAGAGAAGGGAAGGAAAGGGAAGGGAAGGGAAGAGAGAAGAGAGAAGAGAGAAGAAAGAAGAGAGAAGAGAGAAGAGAGAGAGAGAGAGAGATTTACTTGGGTGCATCTTTTATCAAGCATCTATAATGTACAAGAACCAAACTAAAGTCTTAATGGTACCTAAAAAAGCCCAAACAAACCATGATTGCTGTACTCCCTAATGGAGCTTATAGTATAGAAGCAAGGATAGCAGGTATGTAATTAACTATAAGCCCAGCTGAAATGCACCAGTCTATCTGGATGAGTTTAAGAAAAAAACTGTCACCTCTGAGTTTTGGTTTATTCCTGTGAAAATCAAAGGTTTGGATGAGGTGATCTTTAAACTTCCTTCTAGCCTTCATGATCCATGACTATAACTCTTATAAGAACAAGAACTGTCATACTGACATTAAGAATAACATGTAAAAGAGGAAAAAGAGAAGTACTGTTAAGGTAAAAGCCTATAGGGCCAGAAGTAGGCAAAGGAAAAAAAATGGGACTCTAAAAATTCTGAGTCTGTGTGTGGGAAGAGAATATGGCCCCCGGTAGATGTCAAAAGGAGAAGCAGGTTGGGAGAAAGATGAGGGATTCCTTTCTGAAATGCTAAGAAAGACAGTCCTGTCTCAGTTCTAGTCACTTCCATCTGTTAATTGATTATTTTCAATTTATCTTTTATATAGCTTCTTTCTACATAGTTGTTAACTTCCTCATATGACTAGAAGCTCATTGAAAGCAGTTTTGTTTTTTTGGGTTTTTTTTGCCTTTCTTTGTACTCCCCCAGCACTTGACACAGTATGGTAGACACTTAATAAATATTTATTAACTGACTGATATTGGAAAATTAAAGTGGGAGATGAGGCCCTCCTAAGGGTGAGAAATTTAGCAGTTAAGTCCTGGGTTCAAAGTCATTCTTTACTAATTATTGGCTTGCTATGGGAATTGGAAAGTTACTTAACATGTCTGAGACTCAGTTTTCACATCAGTAACATGGGCATAATTATGCCTAGCATGTATCTCATAGGTTTATTATGAAGCTCAAAGGACATTAGTTTAATAAATTCTTTTTACAAAACTTTAAAGAGTAATCTAAATATCAGTCATTAAAGTTGTTTGCCTAAGAAGAATTTTTAAAAAATATCTGGGCTAGTTAATATTCACCTTCAAACTCTAGAATTGGCTGAACCAGCTCAACTTAGCTACTGTATTCTTAAATTAGATGGAAAGCTTCACTAAGTCACTGAGTTCACAGTCATAATGGAGCATTTTCTTGATGGTTTATCCTAAGGAATTTTTTTTTCAAAATTTTGATAATGAGGTGACTGAAGCTCCTAATGGAACTCTAACCAACAATATCTGATCTCTGACAGATGCCTCAGGAATTCATGGGCATGGCTATATTTTATTAAGACAGTGCCTGATGTATGTGGGGGGGGAATATCTCAATTCATTTTGCAATCTTAACAAAATCAATCTTATTGATCTTCTTACCAGAACTAGTGAGATGAGGCTGAACCCTAAACAAGGAGGAGGAGGGAAAGAGATTAGAGGAGGGGGCTACATACATTTCAAATTTAAATCTAATGTCCTTTCTTCAAAAAAGCATTTCTGTGACCCACTCTCTAATCCCACCCATAAACCACTAGCTGAAATCTTGTCCAACTAAACTCTTTTCTGTGATTACAGAATCATAGGATTCTAAAACAAAATATATCTTAGTTCTTTCTTTAGATCTCTCCTATAAATCTGGTATAACTGCAGCTATTCAGGGGAAACTATAAAATTACTTATTAGGTGCTATAGTGTAAAGGATTCATGGATCAGATATTGATGACATCACCACTGATTTTCCTCCTGAGGCTCTAGACTTTCAGGAACATTCTAGGCCAAAGCACCAAGTATGTTGGTGAAATTAAGAAATTAATTATTTTCCAAGGCAGAAGTGATCTAGTGACAGATAAACCTTCATATATTGAAGTGAAATAAAATTATTGAATGATATAATAGGAAGAATTTTGGGCAGCCCTGATGAATGGTTAAACAACCAGTGGTAGATGAAAATAATGGGATATTCTGCATTGAAAGCAATGGTAAATATGATAAAAACAGAGAAGCACAGAAAAATCCACATGAACTGATGCAGAGTAAAGAAGCAGAACAAAGAAATAAATCTACATCTATCTACTAGAATAATTTAAATAAAACAATTTAAATTAAAAATCAAATCAAAATGTCAAGATCACAATAAGCATTACAAAGAAGAAATATGAGAAGACATTCCCACCCCTTTGCTGAAGTGGAAAGCAAGTTGCATTTATTTTCAGATATTTTGATGGGCTGATTAGTTATTCTGACTTTTTCCTCCCTCTTCTTTTGCTTTTCTCTGTCTTTAAAATTCTTATTTGCCCTATGCCAAAATAAGGTTTAAATGGGTTCATGATTTAGACATAAAGAATGATATTAGCAAATTAAGAGAAGAAAGGATAGCCTACCTCTCAGATATATGTAGAAGAAAGGAGTGTGTGGCCAAAGAAGAACTAGAATACATTATGGAATGCAAAATGGATAATTTTGATTCTATTAAGTTAATCATACAACAGATATATACATATAATTTATTTATATTTATATAATATAATAATTAATATAAATAATAAATATATATTAAGTTAAAAATTTTGTACAGACAAAACTAATGCAGACAAGATTAGAAGAGAAGCAATAAACTGGGAAAACATGTTTACATACAAGGGTTCTGATAAACTCCTTATTTCTAAAATATATATAGAATTAACTCAAATTTATAAGAATACAAGCAATTCTCCAGTTGATAAATGGTCAAAGACTATGAACAGACAATTTTCAGATGAAAAAATTAAAACTATTTCTAGTCACATTAAAAAGTGCTCTAATTCACCATTGATCAGAGAAATGCAAATTAAGACAATTCTGAGTTACCACTACACACCTCTCAAATTAGCTAAAATGACAGGAAAAGATATTGATGAATGTTGGAGGAAAGGTGAGAAAACTGGGATCCTGATGCATTGTTGGTAGAGTTGTGAACTGATCCAACCATTCTGGAGAGCAATATAAAACTATTCCCAACAGACTATAAACTGTGTATAGCCACTGATCCAGCAGTGTCTCTACTGGGCCTGTATTCCAAAGAGATCATAAAAAAGGAAAGAATACACATGTGCAAAAATGTTTGTGGCAGCCCTTTTTGTAGTGGCAAGAAACTGGAAAGTGAGTGGATGCCTATCAGAAGGAGAATGGCTGAATAAGTTATGGTATATGAATGTTATGGAATATTATTGTTCTATAAAAAACAATCAGCAAGATGATTTCAGAAAGGTCTGGGGAGACATATCAACTGATGCTAAGTGAAGTGAGTAGAACCAAGAGAACATTGTATACAGCAACTAGATTATGTGATGATCAGTTTTGATGGACATGGCTCTTTTCAGCAATGAGGTGACTCAGGCCAATTCCAATGATCTTGTGATGGAGGGAATCATCTGCACCAATAGAGAGAACTGTGGAGATGGAATATGGATCATGACATAGAATTTTGACTTGTTTACTTGCTTTTTGTTTTCTTTTTTCATTTTTTTTTGCTTTTTGATCTGATTTTTCTTATTAAAAATGATAATTGTGGAAATAGGTATAGAAGAATTGCACATGCTTAACACATATTGGATTACTTACCATCTAGAGGAGAGGGAAGGAGAAAGGGAGAGAGAAAAAAAGTTGGAATACAAGGCTTTGCAAATGTGAATATTGAAAAGTATCCACACATATGTCTTGAAAATTAAAAGCTTTAAAATAAAAAGGTAAAAACAAATAAATAAAATACATTGATTTTAAAAATATAAAAAAATAAAATTCTAATTTGTTATATGAGATGATTATCTGTGAGGAGGTATAAGGAAGATCCTAGGGAAAACTACGATGATAAAAAAAATATTTTAATAAAGAGCTTATTTTTTAATTAAAAGAACACTGTATAAAAGTCTGAAGACTTTTTTCAAAACATTGTTCTGATTATTTATTTATTAAATCATTTTGCATTGTAAACTACCGTGTTTCCCCGATAATAAGACCTATCCTGAAAATAAGACACCCACATACTCTTTAATATTCCGCTAAAATAAGCCCTCCCCCGAAAATAAGCCCTATCGAACTTACTATGAAAACGGTCATCATGGTGATCCCCTGCGCTATATGCTACATAGCGGTACCTTCAGTAAGCAGCGCCGCCCTCCCCTCCCGGGTGAAACGCACGTCGCGCTCCGAGCTGCATCCAATCAGAGCTGCAGCAGTGAGCGCGTCATCCTCTTCTTCCCTGGTGATTTGCTTGCTGGCGCTACTGAGAGCAGCGCCGCGGAGTAGAGCTGAGACAGGACCATCTAAAAACTCGGTAAGTTCAGTAAGCGATGGAGAATAAAATAAGCACTCAGGGGGCATGATGGAGGCTAAAAGGGGCATGATGGAGGCTAAAATGGGCATGATGGAGGATAAAAGGGGCATGATGGAGGATAAAATAAGCCCTCCCCTGAAAATAAGCCCTCTGGTGTTTTTTAGTCCCAAAAAAATAATAAGACAGTGTCTTATTATCGGGGAAACACGGTAGTTGTGTGATATTAACTGATTAACTTGAACCATTTGGGCTTCAAGTTCCTCCCTTATAAAATAGTGTGGTTAAAACAGATAAGCTCTGGAATTCCTTATAGCTCAAATATTCTATATTAGTAGTTTTTAAATAGAAAGTTCTAAATGGGGTTTGGCATAGTAAAGGTCAAATAGGACTTAGGTTTCTGAATTTTGGCAACTTCTCTGAACCTCAGTTCACTCCTATTCTCATGCACTAGATGAGCTTTGAGACCTAAGGTCTAATAATCTGTGATAATGTTATGGACTTATTGTCCAGTCTGTCAATATTGTCTCAAGGATGCGAAACTCATTTCAATATAACTTTGAAAGCCCGTTGCAAAAATCAGTCATATTACTTTCTAGCACACACCATAATGTTAATAAGGTAATATCACACTGTTTCCCAGAAATGTATTTTCTAATAAAAATGCACCAAAATTCCTAGAAAACACACACACACACACACACATTATATGTGTGTGTGTGTCTATGTATATGCTATTGTATGGTAAAATCCATTCTATTCTTCTACTGTAGGAACATATGACGGCCACTGCTAGTTACTTACAATCAAAAATCAATCAAAAAGCATTTATTAAATGCCTACTGAGCCAGTTGGCTCAAGAAAACCTAAATTCAAATCAATCCTCAGATACTCATTAGTTGTGTGATGCTGGACAAGTCCCTTAACCTCAGTTTGCCTTACTCTACTAGAAAAGGAAATGACAAACTGCTCTAGTACTTTTGCCAAGCAAAGACCATATGGAATCATGAAAAATTGGGCACAACTGAATGACTGAGTAACAACAGAAAAACAGCAATATATCAGATATTATTTGATATGTAAAAATATATCAGAAATTATGCTACTTTCTAGGAATAGAGAGGAAAAAAATGAAAAAGATTCTACTCTTGACTAAGTTCATTTTATCTGGGAATCAACATGACTCTAAGAATATAAAAGGTATATATGATAACCATATGAAAAATATTTGGGAGGACACTAGAAACTGAGGCAATCAGGAAAGACTTCATATAGTAGGCAAACATTGAGCAATTTTAATGAAACCAGAGAGGAAAGAAAGAAAAAAGTGAAGGAAGAAAAGAGAGAAGGGGAGAGAAAGAGAAAGGGAGAGAGGAAGAGAAAGAGGAAGGAAGGAAGGAAGGAAGGAAGGAAGGAAGGAAGGAAGGAAGGAAGGAAGGAAGGAAGGAAGGAAGGAAGGAAGGAAGGAAGGAAGGAAGGAAGGAAGGAAGGAAGGAAGGAAGGAAGGAAGGAAGGAAGGAAGGAAGGAAGGAAGGAAGGAAAGACTGATTAAGCACATATCACATAGTAAGTGCTTCAGAAATATTGTCTCATTTGATTTAAAGCCTTGGGGTCACAAAGTAGAGATCCCTGAGATCTTTCAAGGACTTAAGAATCACAGAGAACAAACAATATGGTCAATTTAAGAGCAACAGATCTGGAATCATAGTATTAAGTCTTGGCTTTGCTTTCTTAGCCATGTGCCCCCAAACAAGTTCTTAATCTCTGGGAACCTGATTTTCCTTGTTTATATAAATGGGTGTGACAAGGAGTACAACTCTATCCTTTCTCCAGATCTCCACAATATGCCAGGAGATGTTCATACCCGGAGAAACCACAATGCCCCTTCATTTTTTTTTTTTTTTTTAGATATTTCAGGAATTACTTCTGGATATATATAAACTTAGAGCCCTGGGCAGAAATGTGGAGACTTGGGTTCTAGTCATTGATCTCTCATTAACTGTGTGGGTGATGTATGGCAAATATTGTCAACTTCCTAAGGCTTTCTTCCTCTGATAATTGTAAGGGTTGGAATAGATAAATTCTAGAATTCTTTCCAGACCCAGAACACTACTGTCCTCCCCCTGAATCCCTGAACCCAGTGAGAGGTACAGATGGGTGTGGGATGTTGAAAGAAAGAAAAGTAAATAATGAATCACAATGAACCTTTTCAGGTTTAGAGAGAGAGAGCAGATGATTTAAAGTACTGACAGATAAAAGTGCTAAAAAATGTTTTGAGATATCTCTAAGAGAGACCTGAGCTCATAGTAATCATGTGGGAAAAACACAGACTTAAAAAATGAAGATTTTTAAACATTTCAAATGAGGTATTTGTTATATAGCTGGTCCCCTTGGGAAGGTAATGAGTGTCATCTGGTGGAGAATGATGAATATGACAAAACCATGAAGGACAAAAATAAAAAGGTCACATGCTTGCTCCTGGGGAAAGTGATTAGTTGGTAACTAAGGAAAAGAGCTAGAGTAGGAACTAAGATTTACTGGAGAAGGAACTAAGATTTACAGACAATAGGATTTCTGAAGACAGCGAAAGGGCCATTATCAGAGGGATCATCATCACATTCTGGTAGATAAAAGATAAATAGTAATACTGTTATTAGGGAGGATAGCAACATCCTATGATATGTGCTGGAAAAGGAATGGAATGAAAAAATGTCCAGAAACAAGTCACGTTGGAAAGAAGTGTAAGTATGAAAAAAACAAACCTTGATTGGAGATTTTTACCAGCCTTTGTGAGCTTAATAAGTTTGCTTTAAAAGGATCCTAAATCTAAGAAATATCGTTACTCTATTAGATAACTGGTTTTCTCTATAGACAGAAACTAAGTGACTGGATCTGTCATGTCATTGGGATAGAGAAATCCTGGATAAAGATTCTTCCTTTCTGCAATGTAGATCAACAATTTCTCCAAAACTTATGGTTTTGAACAATCACAGAGCACATAGAGTTTGCCTAGGGTTACTCAACCAAGATGCATCAGAAATGGAAAGAAAATCTGGATCTTACTGACTTTGAGGGAAGCCACTCTCCTCCTATGTCACACTGCTTTTCTAAGGAAAAGTTTTCCTTTCATTAGCTATTCTGGACTCTGATAGAGAAACAAATAGGAGAGGTGGGTAAGTTCACAAACACAGGCCATTCCTCAACCAAGAAGCTCAATGCAGTTAAGTATTATAAATCTTGGAAACTAAACTAATTTCTTCAGGGAGAGTTGTTCACTGGGGAATATCATTACATTCTATGGACTCAGATGCAAATCCAGCTATCACCATTACCTTATAAACAAAATGGTTTAAGTCTTGAGCCTTATGATCTCTACTTTCAGGAAATCTGTTATCACTGGGGAGCTTGTGACAGATGACTTGGGAACTTTCCTTAAAAGGGAGCTTATGGGATCTATTGACTAATTAAAAAATGCTTATTTCCAGTGTGAGAAGGCTAGGAGTGAAGTGAACTTCTGCTTAAATGGAGGAGGGTGAGGAGGCTGCTAACATGTTGGAGAAAGACCTAAGAGTCAGGGATGAAGCTTGAGGAGGAATGAAAGCTGGTAAGTCTTTTCATAGTCCTATCGCAGCATTTGCTTTAAGGCTTAAACCTAGAACATAAACTCTATAAGAAAAGTTCCTTCTTAATTCATATGAATTACAGAACTTCAGAGACTGATGTACTTTAGAGAACATCTAATTAGACCTGAACATGAATATGCATTCCTTCTCAATGTTCTAGACAAAGGACTCCTAGCGTTGAACAATTTATAACCATTCAAGGCTTCCATTAAATAGAACTGATTGCTAAAAAAGCTATTTTTGTGAACTGAGCCAAAATAAATTTACCTACAAAACCTAGGGTGGTGAAAGATTCAGTTATATTAGCCAATTTCAACTGCACTTCAACTCCCTTCTTTTGTTTTTTTCCTGTAAGAACATATTTCTCTCTTTTTTAAAAAAATATTTTCATAAGACATTATTTTTCTTCTGCATATTAGGTGAAATGTACCACTAATATCCATTAGTGACCCTTCTATGTTTGGCATCATATGGGAAATTCACTGACACCTCCCCCCCAAAAAAAAAGTCTTCTGAGAGAGACTACGAGATCCTTTCAAGAAGTCAAGGTCTACAGATAACCCAAATTGCATGTTGGGTCAGAGGAAAACAGCATAGAAAGTAAACTTTAAAAATTACTTAGCTTCCCTGAGTTAAATGTCAAGGAAATTAACCAGATTTTATAATAGAATGGGGACTGTCAATTCAGATTTTAATCCATTCCACCTTCATTATTTGAGATGTGAATGGGCAATGATTTCACATTGGAAGTCAAATATGAAAACAAGTCACAATGGTCTATAGTTCACTCAATACCTCTTTATATTTCCAGAGCCTGATACTCATCCCAAGCCACGCCTGCTGTTAGCTGCTAAATTCTCATTTGATGGGGACAGTAAGTGGAATGGACAGTTAAGGGAAGTCTGAAAGCTATTATACAATTTTTTTGATGCAAAGACAGAGACACTGCTAGGAAGTGCAGTATTTCTAGTACCCAAGCAAGAAAGCTGTTGCTTTATAGAGCCAGAGAGACAGCCCCTCAGGGGAGCTTAATATATCCTGGAAATCTCTGAGAATGCTATGTGCCATTTGGTGGGAATGGTAAATATGTATCCTCAAATTTCCACTGAACATTGTTTAACTCACAAAACCACAGTGTGTTATTCCTATGGACTTTAGAACCTAGAATCTAGAAGGTCTGGATATTCTGACCTAGAAGGAGGATATTCTTTACATAAAGTATATCAAAGGTAGAAAGTATATAGAAACATAAAAAAATGAAAAAAATAGAAAGGATGAATATAAAATATATTCATTCTCTCTCTATTTGTGCATGTGTCTCTCTACAGACAGATATATATATATATATATATATATATATATATATATATATATATATATACATACACATATATACATCACTCACACACGCACAAAAACCACAGACATATATATGTATATGTAGACACCTTAAAATATTGAACACAGAATATCAGAGCTGGGAAGACACTGAGACAATCAAATATAGAATCACAAACATTTGGACAAAGACAAAGAGAAAGAGAAGGAGGGGAGAGATAGAAAAGGGGGAGAGGAGAGATAGGGAGGGAGAGGAGAGAGACAACTAGAAAAGCTTGAAAATACTTCTGAGCATGGAACACACTTCCAAACAGCACACAGAATGCCAGAGCTAGAAAAACCTTAAAATATAGAATTTTTATTTTATATAGGGATGGAATGAAAACATTGATGAAATCTTTCCTCAAAACATCATCTCCAGTAGCTCTGAATCTTTGTATTGCATGGGGACATCCATTAAGACATCAGCCCATAACCAGTGTGGATATTGAGCCATGTCACTAAGCACCCTTCCAATACCACAACCTTGTCACTTCTCTCCATCCATACTTTCCTTATATTTTTCTTGGTCTTCCTCTGAGCACAATAATTAAGCTAATAGTAATATAGCTAGTGGGAAAGGTGGGACATCCTACTGATGTCTTTGTGAAAGCCAAAATGAAAATAGCCGTTCTTGGCACATATGATGTATTTCTTGACAAGAACACAGGCTGACAGGGACTATCTTACTTTTATCTTTTGTATTCCTTGTACTTGGTGCTGGGTCTAAGTATAAAAGGACCCCAAAATCTTAATGCAGCTTTAAATATTTTGTCAATTTAAAAGTGCACTGAGACAACAATTATACTATGTGCTTAAAAATGATTGTTGTAACAAGATAATTAAAAGTGACAATTGAAAAATTAAAAGATAAATCATGGCCTCAAAAAATAGATAGGAGAAAATAGCTCCACCCACCTCTTTGGATGAATTGATTGCTTTAGCTGAATTTGTCTTTCCTGATTTTTTTTCCCTTTGTATAATCTATCTCAGATATAGAAGAAAGAAGATGAGGAATACAAAGGAAAAGTGTGTGATATAAACAAAACATAGCAATAGAATCTATCTAAAATACATGAATACTTTTTGTTTGGTTGTTTGAATGATAATCTATAGCAGGGCTTCTTAAATATTTTTCACTCATGACCCCTTTTTTGCCTGAAAATGTTTTATATGACCCTGGATATATAGGGACATAAAATAGTAAGCAAATCCAATATTTATGGATAATAAATCATAATTTTGTGATGTTCACATTCAGTTATGAGACTTCATATGGGGTTATAACCCATAGTTAAAGAAGCTGGATCCTACAGAATGTGAAGAAACCTTAAAATATTGAACACAGAATATCAGAGCTGGTAAGAAACTGAGACAATCAAGTATGGAATCACAAATATGGAATTAGAACTAGAAAGGACCTTAGATGAAATAATATAATATCTTTATTTTACAAATTAAGAAACTGAGGACAGCAAATCAGCACTTCTGGAAACCTGCCTAGCCACCATCCACTCCCACTGGGTCAATTCAAGAAAGCTAATATTTATTAAGTGCCTATTGTGTTCCATCTTGGTTACTGAAGGAGATTCAAAGTTTACAGAATCTATGACCTCAACCCTCAAGGACCTTGCAAATTAATGGAGAGCTAGGACTCTTTCTCAGATAACTCTAATAAACAATATAAAAAGTGTCTTGAAGTTGTCAAATAAGGTTTTATGTTCAGATCAAGAAGGAAAGGATGATTATTGATAGAGGAAGAGGATTGGATCCAAAGAAAACTTCCTAGATAAGTATAATATAGACAATTTAGAAATCTTTTATTCATATTGAGGTAAAGCATCTAAGGTCACGTGTATGTGTGTGTGTGTGTGTGTGTGTGTGTGTGTGTGTGATGAACTGAAGAGCACAGAGAATAAAGAGTTATGATGGGATTATAGAGGAGCAGAGAAGGAATTAAATTTTTATTATTGATATGGAATTGAGAATGCTTAAGAATTGATTATAAATGAGAGGTTACAGGGCAGGAAGAAGCATTCATTCACTCATTCATTGAATTTCTAATTTTAAAACTCAGCACAAGAACTATCTTCTATATAATGTTTTTCCCCCAATCTCATCCAATGTTAGTATTCCCTCCCTAAACCAGTTAGCATTAAAAAAAAAAAAAAAAAAAAAACAACTCATCCTGTATATATTTATATGCACACATGGTTCTTTGTCATTCCCTTTCCTTTCCGATTGTAAATTCCTTGAAGGAAAGGACTTTCTCTCCCCCCCTTTTGTATTTCAGTGGCTAGAACATAGCAAATACTTAATAAATGTTTGTTAACTGGCTGGGTGACATAAGTACAAAATACAGATATCATGCCATAGTTGAAAGTTGGATTTGGAGTCAGAAAGTCTGCCATCTTCTAGCCATGTGATCCTAGATCACAATTAATCAATCCATACATAAATTTCCTTTGTTTATGAAAAAGCAATAAAATTAGCTTATATAATTTTATGGCCCCTTCTAGGGCTTTAAATTTATATTTTTATGAAAAGATTCAGACAAAGCAGAGAGAATGAGAATGATGCTGCTGATGGCAACAAGGATAACAAAGATCATGATGATGATGACAGGATTTATATTTCAGTCTAAGACTTGCAAAGCACTTTATAAATGCTCTCTCATTTATCCTCACAACAACCCTGCCAGGCAGATATTGTGATTATTTATCTCTATTTTACGGATGAGGAAACTGAGCCTGAAGAGGTTAAGTGACTAAGTAAGCACATGATCACATATGGTTGATGTCTGAAGTTCAATTTGAAATCAAGTTTTCCAGACTCCAGGTCTAATGTTCTATTGAAACACTCAATTTCCTCCTGAGTTAAGCAAAGAGAATTCACACCACTTGTGAGTTGGTGGTAAGGTGAGAAATAGAGATAGAAAAAGGACAGGGAAAGATTCATATAAAATGTGTTAGGTTCTTTTTTTTTTCCCGAAGTGATACTTTGATCTATGTCTAGTTCTCTTTTTTTCAAAAAGGGATATTTATAAAGACAGATTAAACTGCTCTTATAGGATAGAAAAGGCAGAATCTCCTTTACACACACTGATTTTTAGGTAATTAAAAAAACAGGGAGTCTCTGTGCTTAAGCCTTGTGGAAAAAAACCCATACTCAGATAGCAATCACTGCTGCTGAAAACAAAAGACAACATGATATTATTAAGTGAGAATTTATTATGCCCAACATGAGTCTGTGTCCTGGCATTCACTCAAACCCCTCAGGAGACCCTATCTATTTTCTACATCCTATTGCTCTGCTAATTCCCAGTATTCTCTTGTCTGGCTCTCGCTCAGACCATATCATTCCCTCCCTACAAGAATGTTGTTCTCTAATTCATGGATTCAGACAACATCAGAGCTGAAAAGGATATTAAAGGTCATCTATTCCAACACTTATTTTACAGAAGAGGTAACTGAGTCCCAGAGAAGGGCAGTCAGTGACTTAAAAAGTCATACAGTCATCTGAAAAGACTAATAAAGATGCAACCAATTAATTTAGATTTTCAGAAGAAAAAGATAGAAGATGGAAACAAAGATAGTTTAAAAGCTTGGTGTGGTGCTAATAAGAAAACCATTAATACTATTAAAGTTCAGAATTAGTGGAGGGTTTAAGGAAAATTAACAATAAAAATATGTGAATTTAAAAAAACTATATTGGGAAAAATTATTAAAAAAGGAATGAGAACACTTTGGAGGATGAATGGAAAGATGATTGTAAAAATGAGAAAAATTCAGAATTATTTATTTCTTATTTTGCTTCTATTTTCTCTATCAAATGGAATAATTGAAGTAGAAAGAATAGAACCAAAATGGCTAATAAGAAGAGCAATGTTTAGAGTTACTAGTTTTACTTTTTGGGTCCTGATTGTCTAAGTACCTTGGTTAGATATATTACATTCTATGTTAATGGTGACAAAAAAAACCCCCAATAATAACAACAACCAATTTTATAGTGCTTACCATGTACCAGAAACTGTGCTAAGTGATTTACAAGTATTGTCTTATTTGATCTTTACAACAACCCTTAAAAATAGGTATTTATAATTATTATTACTATTTTTATTATTATTATTCCCATTTTATGGGAATTTGAGGAATTTGAATGAGGAAATTGAAAAAAACAAGGATTAAATGACTTTTCCAGAACCGTACAGTTCTTAAATGTCTGAAGCTGGATTTGAATTCAGTTCTTCCTGACTATAGGCTCCTGACCTCTAAAGAAATGACAACTATAATGACTATGTCACAAGTGGCAGGTTTTTTTGGGGGAGGAGGAGAATGGAAAATAATATGTAGTGGAATATTATAAAAGAACAAATGTTTGATTTTTTTTTAAATAGAAAGAAAATAGAATCTTCAGGAATGCTCGTATTATTGTGATTCTTGGGAAAATTTTAAAACTTGCCATAAAAGGTATAGTGAATAAGTGAATAAGCTAGAAATGGAAGCTATGATCATTACAAATAGTTTAGCTTCATCAAGAACAGGTCATTTGTATGATCTGATACAGAGGGAAGAAAGTAGACCTGGGATAAATGAAACAATGAGTACTATAATGTGAACAAAAAGAACATAGAAAGGATTGTAAGTACTTAAAGTTATAGCTAGTCTTGATGCTAGATTAAGGCTTCTTATGTATTTTTTTACTTTCAACCTCCTGACTTCACATATATAGGCATATAAAATAATTATACAAATCAAACATTTACTTATAATGAATCATGAAGAATTTTATTTAAAACAATTCTTTGGTATACATATAACTTTATCATTATTAAAGAAGAGAGTAAATTTGCATACTAATAAAATGGATATGCTTATTTATTTTTACATAAAGGATTAAATCTTGGAGGAATATTTGATAAATTTTACTATTGCCAAAATGTTTGTGACTTCCACAATCAATTCGTATTTAAGGTTTGTCCTAGAGAACTGATAATGAAAGAACTAATATTTAATAAATATTCTATTGGGCTTTAAAGTTAGCAAAGTATTTCACATGATCTTCATAACAACACTGTGAGGTAGCTATTTTTATTTCCATTTTATAATTAAGGAAACTAAGAATGAAAAGGTTAATTAAATTACCAAAGGTCACACAGCCATTATGTATCTAAGTCAGTATTTTAACTCAGGTCTATTTTTAACTCAAGGTCCAAGTCTACCTGTCTATCCAGTATGAGACCTAGACATATCATATATTCCCTTCTTACCCTGAATAGGTGATGTTAGGATGTGTTCTGAGCTAAGTGTGCTTCTGCATAAATTGTCACTGTGTTGGGAGTATTTAGCCTTTAATTTATAATATATAGGAGACAAGAAAGCACGTTGTCAAGTTAACCAAAAAAAAAAAAAAAAAAAAATCAGGGACTTATAGGTACAAAAATATTTAGAGTACCTTTGTTTTTAGTAGTAGCAAAGAACTGGAAACTGAGGGGCTCAGTTTCTGAACTGAACAAATATGGTATATAAAACAAATAATTGAACAAATTAGGATATATAAATGTGATGGAATGATATTATACTAGAGGAAATGATAAAGGGATAGTTTCAGGGAATCAAGAAAGATTTCTTTGATATAGATGCAGATGAATTCAGCAGAACCAAGAGGAGTGTTCATTCAATAAAAAGAATGCTATAAAATAAGCAACTCTAAAAGATTTGCAAACTCTGATCAGTAAAATGATAATCTATGGTTTCAAAAGACTGATGATAAAGTCTGCTACCTACTTTCAAACCAAAAGGTGATTAAACTCAGGATACAGTAGGTCAAGATATATATTTTGGATATATATTTGAGTTCAGTAATTTGTTTTTCTTTACTTTACATTTTTGTAAAGGAAATTAGGTTTAATTTTTTTTCCTCCTAAGAGGAGGAGAAAAATAAATTTTAAAATTTTTTAAATGGAATGAAAACATACTCTCTTACTTTTGTTGTTTCCTTAATAGCAAAATACTAACTCTCCCATAGCATGTAAAAATACATATGTCTGCCCTTAGTATCACTTTTGCTCAATAGTACCCACAGAGATACTTGTTCTATAGAATGATAATATGCATCTTCTCCCCTCTTTCAGCCCCACCTCCAACAATGTGCTCGTTTCTCATGGCACATATCTCAAAAACCTATGCTGACTTTGAGCACTATTCCCATGAATAAGGAGTCAACTGATCATGTTATAAATAAACTCTTGCTGCTTTCTCTATGAATACTGTTTCCCATTTTCTGTTTTGGACACCAGTAAAATCAATGTATGTTGAACTGAATTCTATCATTTTATGATTCCCTATTTCTTTTTTTCTATACCCAGTCTTCTTGCAAATTTCCCTGTTCTTTGTTGGCTGGTTTTATGTACAAACACATTTAATGGATTTTCCTTTTATTCCTTAGGCTGCTTTCACAATGGCATTTGGTGCACAGTGTATTATACATAATGAAATATAACATACAAAGTTCAAATCCCACCTTGGATACTAGCAACATAACGAGGGAAGATTATTGAACTTTTCTGAGCCTCTGCTTGTTAATCCATTTTTTAAAAAACTGTACTAACTACCTCACAGGGCATTTTTGCAATACTCAAGTGAAATAATATATGTAAAGTATATCACAAACACATAATACTAAGTACAAGTCAGGTTTTATTTTTTCTGCTGTTACTGCTACTGTGTGACTATGTAGCATTCTTCTGATTTTCCTGTGAATGATGAATCAGAATCAGTGTCATAAATGTGAGGGCTCTACTGCATAAAGACTATAATCCATCTGCCTAAATTTTCTCAAGATATGATCAGGTCGATTGTAAAAGGATCTGAATTGTTAGATCTTTACATGCACATCACCAGAATATATTTCAGACAATTAGGGAAATTAGGGAAAGAAACTATATGTCAAGTCATTTAAAATTAGTAGAAACCCAAATTTTGCAAAATTTAATCAAGCCTTCTGTTATTCTGCTCTGCATGCATTAAGTTGTCTGCCATCATCTTTTGGGGACCAACTCAAATGCCATCTCTTCCAGGAAGCTTTCCTTCCATTTTTTGCAATGATAATCTCTCTTGATTGAGCTCTCTCCTCTCTTCTCTTCCCCTCTCCATCCCTTATCTCCCCTCTTTTCTCATGTGGCCCAGAATTTTGTCTGAATCCAAACTCAATTTCTATCTTCCGACTTTAGTTTTCCTTTTCTCCATATGGGAGAACATTTTCTGTAACTACTTTACAAGGTTGTGATGACTTTCAATGGGGAAACATACATAAATTAATTTGTCAACTATACATCTGTACAAAAAAGCAGCTATTTTCTTATTACTCTGCAATGGGACCTCATCAGATTGTAAATATTATACTAGTAGGGACTTGTCTTTGCATATACCTTGAAACCTTTGAAACATTTTCCCCATTTTAAGAATGAAAGGGTTTCTCACATGACTTCTAGACAATTTTACTGTGGTCTCATCAAGCTGTGACAGGGATTCTTTAAGGCCTTTCCAATAGAGTGGAGGCTCTAGCAGCAAAACTTTGATATAGACCCAAGGATGAGCTATGATTCTGCTATTGTGCAGGGTGGGGGAGGTCCAGCATGGAGAAATTTGAGATTGGTTATCACTAAAATATAGGTTTGAGTGGGATATAGCAAGGGAGCTTCTTCAGAAACTCATTAAAATTTCAGTTACAATTTGCATCAGTTGAAAGAATACTCACAATGATGATGTCATTGTTCCTTCCTTAGAACATTTAGAGATTGAGAACATAGGGATAATAATAAGACCTAGAGTGCTCAGAGATGGCTTCAAGGAGGAGTTGAGCCACAATTCAATTTTATAATCCTATAGAATTTCAGAGTTAAAAAGGCCATCTTAGCTAAATTCCTACTGGTATAGGGATTTCTAATATATCATTTCTGTCAATTAAACATCCAAACCTCTGCTTGAAGAATTCCATCGGTTGGACACATTTTGCCTGCCAAGGTGGTCTTAGAAAATTTTTCTAATTTGAGGAAGAAATCTCTCCACAAGTTTTATCCATTGTTCTTTGTTCAGTTTTCTTGGTTAAAGCAGAAAAAGTACAGTCAATCCTTTTACACAATAACCCTCTTTACACTTAAAAATAATGTTTTTGTTGCCTGAAATATCTCTTCAAATTCTATGTTCTCTATCCAGGACTTTCTAAACATTTTCCATTCATGAGACATTTTCATCCAAGAAATTTTTACATGACTCTAGATATATAGGTGTATAAGAGAAGTATACAAATAAAATATTTACTGATAATAATTTTGCATTCCCCATATTCAGTTATGATATCCCAAGTGAGACTGCAACTCCACAGTATAAGAAGTTGGGCTCTATATTAAATATTCTTAGTTGTTTTCCCGCTACAATTCTCATATGACAAATTTGTCAGTCCCCTCATCACTCTGTCCCCTCTAGACCCATGTCATTTTGTGAATGTAATACCTAAAATGTAACATCTAGAAGTGAATCCATTATTTCATCTAGGACTCAGCTCAGGCATAGGACAAGATCACAACTTTTGTTCATTCTGGAAACTTAAAACAAAATAAATACAAACAAAAATCTAAAATGACATTTATTTTCTCAGTATTTCTGTGGAAGGTTTGAGTAGGGGAAGCTGTCATGTCTCACAATTTACTCAAATTGAGACACTAAAATGTTCAGTTCTTTTCTGAATCACCTTTGGCTGGCTAGTAACCACACCTCCTTGATCTGATGTTTGTTGAATAGTTTTGTATTTCAAGAGTAGAAGTTTCTATTGCAAGGGACAGTCTAAGAGCATCTTAGAAAAGTTCTGCTTTAACTGTGGCTGTATGTGGATGACATGTTGTGCTTGTTGTTTGTCCTGCGTTCTTGAAAAGGATCGTGACTTCAGGGAGATGATACCATGACATGCAATTGAATTGGATTTAAGTGAGCGAGGACTGGGCAAGGTCAACAGCCTTACTTTATTCTCTAGAGCCCTCTGTGTCCAGTGGCCAGATATCGATCAGGATGCCTGGAGATGGTCTTGAATGCAATGGGAGACCTTGTCCTTTTTAAGCTCAGGTTTTCAACAGGTCTCAGCTTCATTAAGGCCACAACCATTTATTGATTACAGCTGGGTAAAAATAGAGCAAAGAATGGCCTCTTTCACGTAGTCAAATAAATAAATAAATCAGTCTGGGAAGGAAAGATTCTCAAGATTTCTGGCCAAAGCAAATGATTTTCACTTTCAATCAATCTGGCCCCAAATAATGTTGAACTAAAATTAAGAAGGATGTAGATCTTATTGTTAATAGTAATCAACTGTTTGATATTAAAGTCTCAGTGGTTTTGGCAAAGCAGAGAGAATCTTGTGAAGCTCTAGAGTTGAGGAAAGGTACAGTAAAATTTAGGGGATATCTGGGAATGGGGTTTTGATCCAGAGGATCTGCTTCTGGAGACAGGTAGGTATTTCTCCTTCCCAAGGAGGACCACGTGCTTTCCTCCTTGCAGTTGGTATAATAACTCCTATAGGTACCACCTCCCTGTGCCTCACTTTGTGCTCCTCTAGACACACTGAGCAGTTAGCTTTGGTGACTTCTTCCAGCAAGGATCCACAATCATGTTCTTTTTTGCTATTCCCCATCTCTATTGGATTATCCTATGGATCATTATCAGATTCCACTCCTATCTTGTTTCTCCCCAATAAATTCACCTTAAACACAATTTTATCTAGGGACAGCTCCATGTCCCCTGACAGAATTGATTCCCCATACTGCTCCCCTCTTCATAGATCCCAGAGCAGGTGACCAAAGAACTACCTATGTTTCAGCCTCATTTCTCTCTTCGGTGAACGTGCTTTGTATTGTTCAATTGGCTAAGATTTTGTTTTTAAATACTAGATGAATCTGTGATGATAAGGCATTATTGAGATCACAAATAGCTAGAAATTTTCACTGGGATTGTCTTAAGATTCTATCTCATTAACCCCAGAATATTTTGAAGGTAATAAGGAAAAAAAGAAAGGATAACTCAAAAGAGTTTCACAATAGAAATGAAGTTAGTACCTTTCAATTGGTCATTCAACCAATCAACTTTTCTAAGTAGCTACAGTGTGTGTACAGCAATGACTGTATTAAGTATTAACTGTAATGGAAATGGCTCAGAGAACAAGAATTAAGGGAGGGACTTAGTTGGTCCAGGTGGGATAGAACAATTGCCAAGGAGCATCTTGGTACTCTGCTATCTGCCCAGACACAAGAAAGTTGTGACTGTTCAACCTGAATCACCTCTCCTGCTGATGACACCTTCCTGTCCAAAGTGGCAAATCCATCATGAGAGAAATCTACTTCTTCCCTTTCTGCTTCTCTACATTCTGTTCTGGCTAAGTACAATTCCAAGCCTGTCAATCAGACCACTTTTTACAAGCAATAAAAAGCCCATTTAAGAAAAAGGAGTGCTTAAAAAAAAAGATGACACCCTGTTAAAAATAAAGCCAAGCATATCAAGACAGCCTGCAGGAATGATATTTAACAGCTGAATCCTAATGTAACCTGAAACTGCTGCAAAAGGGGCCTTGTGTCTGGCTGAAGTTCACAGAGCTAAAGCATGGACCAGATTTTTCAAAATTATTTGCTGATGTGAAGTCTTTTTTATGATTACTAGCCTTCTCTGAACCTCAGCTTCCTTCTCTATAAAATGGGTATAATAAAATTTGTATTAACTACTTCACATGGCAATGAAGAGGAAAACATTTTGTAAACCTTAAAAGCACAAGGAAATAATAAGTGAATGACATGGCACAGCATACTAGAAAGCAAACTGTGGAATCAAAAAGATGCAGGTTCAGTTCTTTTACAGATATATACTAATCATTGACTCAAGGCACATCATTTAACTACTCAGTGCTTCAAGTCCCTCTCTGAGATTCTAAGGTACAAAGGAATTAGTGCTCTGCCATTGATGGAAGCAATTTTCCACATCAGGAGTTCCCAGTACTGATATAAGCAAGTCTGCTCTACCTTCATCACATTCAAGGGAAAAATATATACATGCACACACACACATATATATGTGTATGTATATATATATATATGTATGCATGTATGTATGTATATACATGTAAATATCTATATATGGTGTTAAGTATCTGAACATCTCACGGTCACAGTTAAACTTCGATTTCTTCCTGATGTCTCATTTTCTACTCAGCAGTTTATATTAGACTCGATTCCCTCAAGCCACTTTCAGATTTTATTCCCTTGTCCAGAGACAGAGATATGAGCACATGGAGCTAGATCATTCTCCTAGTTCTTTGGGAAAGAGTCCAAAGCCAAGTGTGCCTAAACTGAATCGAAGCCTTTTGCTTAGTTTAGAGAGTTGCTTGCTGCAAGCGACAACCTGGAAAGGCTTGGAGGTAGTTCAGATACAAAGAACAAGAAAACAGTTGTCTTGTAGAACCTTCAAAATCAGAATGCTCTAATATCCCTTAGAACAAGATGACGCCTAACAGATGGGAGAGATCAACAAGAAGTTATCAGAGAAATAAAATACATCCATTCCTAACTAAGCCAATGCTCATTGCTGATATTTAATTTTGCCAAATTCTAAAGTACAGATACTCGTTTTTCTTTTCACATTAGATCAATTGTAAACGTTGTAGTTGTGCTAAAATGTCTTTCTTTTCACCCTTATTTCCATAGATACGAGTCTTTCTGCCTTCATATATATGTCACCATGTCTATCACTATGAACATTTATCTCTCAGTCTGTATGTGGATATTTCCCTTTGGTTACATGAATATGTCTGTGTTTTTCTTTCTGCACATTTAGCTTGCACATGTCTTCTCTGTAGGTATGAGACAAAACAACACTGCTAAATAAATGTTCAACAGAATTCCTCCTGGATCAATTAACCACCATTAAGATGAGATAGCAAACTGTGACCACATGGCGCAGACTCTCAGAGAAGAGGTGACGTTACACAAGAAAAGTTTCAATGTGGGTATTCCTGTTTGAGGCAAAATTATTCTATTATTTTTCAACAAAACAAAATTTCCCCTGAAGCCTGTGAACTTCAGTCAAAATTTTTGGAATGTATAGTTGACTCAAACAGAAAAAGAAGTTCTTGTACCTTTCTCTTGTTTGTAGGGCATATGTAGAAGTTGTCAATCACAGTAGTAATGCCAGGCTGTAAGTTGAGTTTGGTGTATGTAGTCCCATAATCTGATGACCTATAGGAAACAGGAAAAAAAAATATGTTAAATAGCTACTCAAATTTCCCAATGTCCAGTTGGCTTGTAACTGTAATTGTTTAGCTTGGGGATCTGTTTGTCTGGCTCCTCTAAGGACTGTATTTATCCTTCATGCTCAAGTTAGGATATAAGCTCCTTGAGGGGAGTAGGAAACTTTTTTTTTTACTTTTTTCTTTATGTCCACAGTGCTAAGTACAGGGTAGGTGCTTAATAAGTGCTGTCTAATTGATTGATTCAATATCAGCTTTTCCAGGAAATAAATATAACCAGGAACATACATCTTTCCACTTTTCTCCCTCACTTTTTAGCTAAACTGGTCTCATTCTGGTCTGGTTCTTAAAAATAAGCTGCACTTTCCTGTCTCTGTACCTTGACTCAAATCATTCCCGTGAAAAAGCTTTTTCACCCACCTCCCATTGCATGCTAAAATCAGCACCATCATTCAAGGCTAAGAGCTCAATACCAAGTTTTCCACATCTACACAGACAGCATAAAATCCTAGAATTTCAGTTTTGGAAGGAGGCTCAAGCAGCATCCATCCCATGCTAAATGTAAATAGCAATCTTTCCCCAGCAACCCTTACAATTGGACATCTAGTTTCTAGTTGGAGACTTTCAGTGATGGATAACCTACTACCTCTATAAATTTTACAGCTTGTTATAAAGTAATGTTAGTCCTACCATGATAATCCTCCAAGAAAAAAATTCCTAGCCCTTCAATATAAGTATTCTAGTTTAAATGTTAGTAAGTTAGCAATCTAATTAAGAAGGAATGGAAGAATCTGAAGAGTGAAAAGGACTTCAGAGAATATGTAGTCCAATCTATTCCTTAAAAAAGGGTCTACTCCCTGAAAATACAAAATAGGGAGTCTAGTCTTTGCTCAAAGTCCTCAGATGGGGGGGGAGCTCACTATCTATCTAGCCCACTCCTTTTTTTTTAATTGGAAGCTTATTCTGACATTAAACCTAACCCTAACAATTTGAAATTTGCATTACCACTTCTAGTCTTGCTTCCAGGAGCCAACAAAGAAATCTTATCCCTCTTTAAAAAGGTAGTTCTTAATATAGCTAAAATAAATTATCTTCTCAAAATTTAGAAAAAAAAGCTTTTTCCTTTTTAAAAATGAAGATTTTTATTTCCCCTATCCAATATGTCAATCTAGAATGGGGATTCTTGTCCTGAACTGTGCAAATAAATTTCAGGAGGTCCATGAACTAGAATAGGAAAAACACCTCTTTATTACCTTCTATCCAGATTTCAAGATATTATTCATCAGATAGACAAAGCAGTCTAACATACGCACACAAAAATTGGTAAGAAAAATCATGATCTGAATTACGGGCTGGAAAAGGACTCAGGAAATCAAGTACAAAGATGAGGAAAGTGGTTACACGATTTGCCTAGGGTCACAGAACTAGTATCTGAGGAGTGATTTGCCTTCGGGCCTTCCCCCTTCTCCCAAGTCCAGGACTATTATCTACCACACCATTCTGACTCTTAGAAAATAAACTCTTTGGCATATAGAACGCAGCATATATATTGAAGCTGTTGAATGACTCATAGCCTTCCCAGTCTCTGAACTCAGCAAGGAGAATTCACTTATAAAAAGACATAAATCAATCTCTAATGTCTACAATGATCGTGTGTGGGCTAAAGTGAAATACAGAATTTCAAGTACCTCTGGGAGATCTTTTAAGACAGAGACTCTTGCCCTTTAAAATTACATGATGGTGGCCACTTCCATATCTACATTGCATGAACCTGGAACTATTGTCAATTTTCCCCTCTACCTGTCTGCTTTTCTAGCCAGACATTGTTGAATTAAGTAACCATCAAACCCAAATACATGACTTTTTATGACCTTACTGTATAAACACAATGGATCATGCATGTTTTATGCACAGTCATATGTACAACTTGACTCCATGGTGAACTTTGGTTCATTATTCCTTGCTATAGTAATGAGCTTTGGGAAGGGGACCAGTAGTACCAAGGAGAGGTCAAGATCTACTCCAAAGATCCCCACCCGCATCTCCAACTAGTTTCACACTGAAATAATGACAATAAGAACTGAGATGCTTAGCATTTTATGAACACAAGTGATTTTGAACTTATCTTTAAATCCATGATTTCATTTTGATTTCATGACAAGCCTATAAGGTAGGTAACGTAAATGTTATTTCACAAGCAGATTTCTGCAGAGGAGAGAGCAATGGGATTTGGAGGCAAAAATTTAGGTTTTATTCTGCTGCTGCTAATCTATCGGGCATGTTGTAATCTAAGTTCCATTTTGGGGAATAAGAGGACTTTGATTAAAATCCTATCTTGGACACTCTATATATTCTAAAATTAAGGCATGTCTTCTCTTGATTAAAAGTATAACTCTTTTTTTTGCCCTTTGGAATAGAAATTCCTTAATTTTAGGTTTTTGCCTAGCATGGTGTCTCAAATTACTCACTAAAGCTTCTTGAAATAATATAAAATGAATATTGTGGGCATGTTCAGGAAATTTTTGTTACCTTTCTATATACAGACAAGAGATTTTTATTCTTTCTCTTAAGTGGAGCAGCTTGAACTGAATACAACACTCCAGGTACAATCTGTTCCTGCTGTACACATTTTCTAAAGCTGAAGGAACTTTTGGCTTAAGTGGTCAAGTTAGGCCATGACATGGGAGCAAGAGGATCAGATCATAATCAGAATCTCCAAGTTTTCTACCCAGCACTTTTGTACCACTGGATCTTTAGGTGCATATTAGTAAATGTTCAACAACCAATTTGCCATGGGAGGGGAACCAAACCAAAATAAAACAAAACAATTGTAACAATTTCTGCACTATCAACATTTTCTCTATTACTTTATTAAGTCTGAAAAATTCAAAAAAATATAAATCAAACCCTTATTTGCAATTCCCAAAGTGTAAATGGTCACACTAAAAATTTAACAATTGGATCTCCCCAGAAGTTAATGCTGACTACCAGCACACTCCTGGAGGAATCTTCATTTGTCTCAGAAGCATAACAATGCTTGACTTATTCACGTATTCACTCTACACTCACAAAACTTGGAAATGTAAGGGATATTTGAAATCATCTTTTAAGTACCGTGACCCACTTTAAAAAAATAATTCAAAATATCAGCATAAAATAGAGCTTTTAAGTGTTTGATACAGTCTGAGAACCCAGGAATCTTGAATCCAAATCCAGTAATTTTGACTACTATACTATGACATTTCTAACAATGTGCTGATCAGTTTAAATAACTGATAGATATCAACATGTCAAGTATAATTTTGATTTCCTGAAACAACTAAAACAGAAAATTACTTTGATATATGCTATGTAAAGGCACACAGAATTGGAATTTATGGTCTATGTTTCATAGAAAAAAGAAACTAATATCTTTCAAGGAGCCTGAACAACTCTTTCCTTTTGGCAATTGGGGAAGTGATTTGTTCCTCTTCATGTAGCTCATTCATGGAAGAGAGAGGAAGAGAGTCTGGTCTCTTTATTACTTGGCCAATGCTGGTTTTTGCTACGTGACAAGAAGTCTGAAAATCTGGGCTCTGGCCCAGGTGACATTATTAGTGCCACATCTTGGTCACTGCTTCCAAGAGACTCCATGTTATAGTTTCCTCTTCTGAAAAATAATAGGAGTGAAGCCTAATGCTTCTAACATCCCTCTCAGCTCAAATGTTTCATGTTCTAGATCACCTGCAGGAAGTGAATGGCAGAACATAGAGAGAAACAAACAGGAATGCTGATTCTCACCTGGGCATCCTTTTCACTAAAGCAAACTGCCTTACAATTAGGAATTCTAAAAAAGGCCCCACAGAACATCATCAGAAAAGGTGAATACCATGTTCCTGACATTATTTAGATGGACATTTGCATGTGTAAATAGATATCTCCCATGGGTATGTAATTAACAAAGCACTTGCTTTAAAAGCCTTGGGAGAATTGATTTTCTTTGTGAAGAAAGAATAGAAAACAGGAAGACCAATAGAAAAGGCTATTGATCCAAAGGTTCAAAAAATTCTGGAACCAGACAACAAATTACCTTGTTTATCTGGTTAAATGTACTCTTTAGGACATTTGGAGTTGATACAGCCAATAATAAAAATATGCATTACTATTATTATTACTGCTAGTGTAACTAGTACTTTACTACTAGTTAACTTGTAACTAAATTAACTAGTAATTTAACCAGTATCATTAATGTGCTAAATAGAATTCTAACCCAGGGCTTATGATTTCAAATACAATTTTTTTTCATTATGCTGGGCTGATCATCCATCCTAGATCAGGGTGGACTTGGGCAGATAGAAATACTTTTTTGGGGGGTAGAGGAAAGGCAATTGGAGTTAAGTGATCTGCCCAAGGTCACCCAGTAGTGTCTGAGGTCAAATTTGAATTCAAGTCCTTTTGACTCTAGGACCAGTGCTAAATAGAGTACACCATCTAGCTGCCCCAAGGGAGACACGTTGAAGTTAGCATGCTTATTTTCTTATGCTTGTGGGATATTATGGGTGAGAAAATTCTTCTACAATGGAGATGTGTAGCTTCTCTGAAATTTAGAGACTTTGAAAGTTCTCTGGTAACAGAAAAAGTTAAATGAATTGTCCAGGATTTCATATCCAGGATGAGGTAGAAACGCAAGACTGTAATCCAGGTGTTTCCTACTCTGACAACTCTCCAAATACTATGTTAGCCTGTCTCTCTATAACTGATTTCTTATTATAAAGCATTTAAATGTGTTTTCTTCTTTGATCATCACAACAATCTTGTGAGATACCTGGAACAATTATGACCATGATCCTATGTAAGAAGGCTTAATTTTGAATCCTTCATCTGGGATTTAATTCTTGCTGTGACCTTTTGGAAATTATGCAAATCATGCTCATTGGCTCTCAGTTTCCTCACCTGCAGAATGAGGTCATTGGAATAGATGAGGGAAGGGGAAAAATCTATTTATTATGTATTTAGTATATGTCAGGCATTGTACTGAGAGATTTACAAATATCTCATTTAATCCTTATGGCAATCCTCAAATAATTGGACATGACTTCTATGGTGTTGCCCATATCTTTATATGTAATATGATTTCCATTTCTGTACTCCCTTCTTTTCTTCATGTAGAATGGTCAATAAGCATTAATTAAGCACCTGCTATGTCCCAGTGCCATGCTAAGTGCTGAAGATAACAAAGGAAAAAGTCCATTATCTCAAGGAGCTCATAATTTAATAAAAAGAAGCTGAAAAGGAAAAGAAAATGGCAGTTCTAGGAACATAATGAAGCCCAGTGAGAAATGATGAAGTAAATGCTTCCATAAATGGAAGATCTCAGAGGAGCTCTCCAATGTCTACCCTTCACTCTCTTCAATGGGAGGGAGAAAGTGAATACAGGAACAAGGGATGCTGAGGTGTTTGGGGGTACTGAAGACATGAATTCAAACCCTGCCTCAGGGGCAGCTAAGTGGCGCAATGGATAGAGCACCAGCCCTGAAGTCAAAAGGACCCGAGTTCAAATCCAACCTCAAACATTTAACACTTCTTAGCTGTGTGACTCAAGTCAAGTCACAACTCCATTGCCTCAGCAAACAACAACAACAACAACACACACATACACACACACACACACAAAAAACAAACAAACAAACAATCTTGTCTCAGACACTTAGTAGGTGTATAACCCTGGGCAAATCACTTAACCCAATTTTCCTCAGTTTTCTCATCTGTAAAAGGAGTTGGAGAAGGAAATGACAAAAACACTCCAGTATCTTTGCCAATAAAACCCCAAGTAAGGCCAAAAAAGTGAAATATGACTGAACAATAATAACAAATCCTCTAAAGTATTTACTTTGCATTTATTTTTAATGTATTGGTAAATACTTATATGTGTAGATTTTGTGTTCCCTTATAGAATGTCAGTTCCTTAAGTACAGCCACTATTTCATTTCTATCTTTGTATTCTTAGCACCACAGTAGAAACTTTAAAAAAAAATACTTGCTGATTGAACAATCGATCCTATGATTCCCATTTTATAGGAAGGGAACTGAAACCCAAGAAATTATTTGCTCAGAGGCACCCAGCTAATAAGTGGCAGAGCTGGATCAAAATTGGGCCACTTAAATAGGTTACTAGAAATCCTAGAACAAGGATTCTTAAACTTTTCATATTCATCACCCACTTTTGTCCAAGAAATGTTTAGGAAATCCCGGTATATAAAATAGGTGTACAAATCAAGTATTTACTGATAATAAATCATAATTTCACAATACCCCCATTCATTTATGAGACCTCACATAGGGTTGCATCTCACAGTTTAAGGTTTGTCCTAGAGTAAAGAGTCTTGGGCTTAGAGTCGGGGAAAAATGAGTTCTAACTTCCTCAGACACCTAATTAGATGTATGAACCTGGGCAACTCACTTTTCCTCTTTTACCTTCAATTTCTTCTGCAAAATGGGGTCAATAGTAGCATCTATCTAAAGATCAACAAAAATCACATTTGCACCCTCTGAAGAGCTTTCTAAGTGCTTGGTATGATGATGCATCATCATCATAATTAAACTCCAAATCCAGATCTCTTTCCCTCTCCAATAAGCTGTTTTATGCAATTATCAAGGAAGCTGTTTTGAAATGTCATACTAATATGAAGTAATGTCTTATTAATCATTACTTTTCACTGATTACATATCATTTGCAATAAAATGTATAATGCAGAAATACAAAATTGTTTCCCTTTGCCAAATACTGTCTTCCTTCACCACCAATGGGAAACACTTTGTGGTAATAGTAAAGGCAAATTTCAAGCTTTGGGAAAGCCAGCTTAAGAGCTGTGAGCTCAGTTTAACAAAACTTTGGCTTCTGAAAGCAAAGCCTTAAAAAAACCTGTAGTTATCCAGCCTAGAAAAGAAGTTCCCCTCTATAGTTTTCCATGAATGTGAGATAATACTCTGTGACATAGAAATGCTACCTTCTCAAGACTGTACTAAAAAACAATCATAATAAAATCTCAAGAACAATAAGCTCTTCACTTGCACAGAAAGCTTTGCAGTGAAGAAAGACTGTATCTTCTGCTGAAAACCTTTGCTTCATTCTTAATCTTTACAACAATCCTTGGGAGAAGTGCACAAATATCACTAGCTCTATTTCCTCTTTCTTCCAGCACAGTTCACTCTAGTGCATGATGTTAGCCCTCAATATAGAGACTATATAATGACCTCCCCAATCTACTTATTTCCAGCTTCTTTCCCCTCCAATACCTCTTTCCCACAGACCTAAAATAATCTTTTGAATGCTTATTCCTGATTAAGTCACTCCAACTTTTAATGATTCTATTGCTTATAAGGGCAGCTAGAGCACTAAACCTGGAGTCAGGAAGATTCACCTTTTTGAGTTCAAATCTATCCTCAGACACTTAGTAGCTGTATGAACTTGGCAAGTCACTTAATCCTTCTTGCTTGTTCCTCATCTGTAAAATGAGCTGAAGAAGGAAATGGCAAACTACTTCAGTATCTCTACCAAGCAAACCCCAAATGGGATAATGAAAAATCAGACACCACTGAAATAACTGAACAATAAGAGGAAAAATTGTTTGAGATAAAATATATCATAACTTGGCATTCGAGTATTTCCACTATCTAGCTGCAAACTATTGTGCCAAGCTAATTCCCATAGTACGCATGCATAGATAAATATATATACATAGATATATACACATATGTGTATAAGATTGACTCTTAATTACATCCCACTACTACCTGCCTGTCCATTTTATTTCCCATGCCTGAATTCATTCTCTGCTTGAAATCATATTGTTGTTTTTTCAAAGTTCTACCTAGATGTCACCTCATCCCTGAGATGCTCTTTGATATTCCCCAGTTGATAGCTTTTTTTCCTTCCTGAATTTTTCTTAGAGAATTTTGCATGTTTTTTCTTTTGTCCCTTCCATATTCCACTTTGTATCATACTTATTTTAGTTCTACACACATATCTCTATGCACATACTAAATTGTTACCTCTTTATTATTTCCAAGGGGCTATAAAACTGTGTATACCATTTGATCCAGCAAGACTGCTGCTAGGTCTATATCCCAAAGACATCCAAAAGAGTACAAAAATGTTTAAAGCAATTATTTTTCTTATAGCTAAAAATTTGGAAATCAAATGGAAGCCCTCAACTGGGGGATGTCTAAACAACCTGTGTCGTGTGATTGTGATAGAATATTATGGTGCTATAAGAAATGACAAGCAGGATGCTTTCAGAAAAACCTGGAAAGACTTACTTACATAGTAAAGTGAGCAAACTAAAAGAAGGTTACAAATAGTAACAGTAATATTATTTGGTGAAGAATTATGAATGACTTAGCTATTCTCAGGAATACAAATGATGCAAGACAATCCCAAATGACTAATGATGAAGCATATTATCTGCCTCCAGAGGAAAAAAAACTGATATTGTTTAAATACATAGTGAAGCATGCTATCTTTTACTTTCATTCTTTTTCTTTTATTGAAGTAGTCTTGTACAAGTTGATTAATATAGAAATGTTTTACATGATTGCACTTGTATAACCTATATCTGATTGCTTACCATTTCAGGAAGGGCAGGACAAGGAAAAAAAAAGAATATAATTTAGAGTTCAAAACTTTAAAAAATATTTTAATGTTATTGGGAAGAAATATATACATAGAATCTGAATTGATATCAGCTGATATATGATACTTTATTTCATCCTCACAATCACCCCATGAGGTAAATTACAACAACTTTTTAAACAATTTTACAGATAAGGAAACTGAGGCTCAGAAATATTGCATAGGATACTTATAATTACTCAGGTAGTAAGTGGTAAGGTACTTGCTCAGGTAAGTGAGATTCAACTTTGGGTTTCTCTTGAGTTAAGGTCTAATTCTCTTTCCAACATGCTATCTTTCTGAGCTCAAACAATTCAATATATATTTTTGGTGGCTTTGGTACAAAAGTAGACACTGAAGAAGATGAAGACACATATGTGCATGTGTATTTATTTATACAACTATACACCTATGATAAATTCACCAAAATTTTAGTGCATTTGGCTTAAAACTGCCTTGAGAATTTTGGGAAACTATATATACATATACAGATCTACATAATATATGCACATGTATACATACATATATATGCATCTTACATATATATATAGCCATGTAGATATCAATTATATAATATTGCATATATCACCATATTATATAAATAATGAAAACTTGTTTTTCAAGATTATTCCAGATGCTATCTGACAAAGATGCTAACATTTGCTCTAGACATTCTGCTTCTTGTCCGTACTCTGTTTAAAACATTGCTCATTATGTCTACATTGTTGGTTGGTGTGTTTTTACAAAGTAAACAGAAAATTTTATTTAAAAAAAACAAGTATCATTCTCCCTTGAAGAAATGTAAACAAATAAACCTAATTAAGTTCCTTATGAAAAAACAAATAAAGTGCTTTCTGAAATTAAAACAAAACAAAACAAAAACAAAAACAAACAAACAACAACAATAACAACAACAAAAACATTGCTCATCATCATTTGGAGCTTCAGAAACTGATCAGAATTCTCCTGTACTTAGGTTCTTAGGGGAGATGGAAGAATACAAGGGTAAGGATCCTGTTTGGGTTCCAGAAGTTCTGACATTTACCACCTATGTAACCTTGGACAAGTCACACTAATTCTGCCATTTTCCTCCTTTTTCAAAGAATGCTATTTCATCTACTAAGAAAATTAATATAAAATGAATACTTGAAAAGTAGGAAGGAATACGATGTATAATTATTATATATCATATGACTTTTATAGATTCACCAAAGCCCTGTGCTGATGCATGATTTATGATAATTATGCCTAAATGTTCTTCCACTGAAGTCTTCATTCAAAGCCTTGCCATGGTGTAGAGGTGACCATGGGTTCCGAAAAACTCTAAGGATTATAAGCCTGCCAGATCCAACCAAGCCAGAAAGAGTTGAAATCCAGGTCTGCATATATATTATATGTATTTCAAAGAGAGAGAAAGCTAGTTATTCCAGAGAGCCTCATTATCATAGGCAAAGACATGAATGATAGTAATTTTTGTTTTAATTTTGGTTCTATCCAATGCATTGGGTCATCAGTCATGTGGCGGAGAGGCAATGCAATTTGCATCAATGAAGGGAGAATTCTCACTGGCCCAAATGCAAAGATCTATTTTAAGGCATTGCAAGTGTACCTAAATGCCACAAGTGCCATGGCATGTTTCCATGATGTAATTGTCTATAGACCCTTTTACCCAGAACTGTACCTGGCACATAGAAAACACTTAAAAATGTTTATTGGTTCACTGATTGGGTCGTTTACTACCTATCTAGATTACACTTGAGCTTAGTCCAAGTTTTATTCCTTTTAGAGGTGTTTTGTTCAGTATTGCTGCCAACAACCATTAATTAATGAGATAATGACTCCCCACTTTTGCATAACACTTTATGCTTTTCACAGTACTTTCCCAGCCTCATCTCATTTTCTTCCACACTCTAGAAGGTAGATAGGGCTGGTATATTAATCTCCACTCTATGCAAGAGGAAACAGGTGAGTCATGTTAAATACTTCCCCTTAAAGGTGCAATAGCTATTTAGGATCTGGTGCTCAGATCTCCTGTATCCTGCTCTGCTCTGCTGTGGTTTTCAGACTACAGACTAAAAAAAGAGAATGGCAATAGCATTAAATTGTATGCTCTTTGAGGGCAGGGACTGTTTTTTTTTTCTTCTTCTTTTTGTACCCCTGGAGCTTAGCACAATGTTTAGCACATAGTACATACTTAATAATTGTTAATAGACTGAAATGATCACTCAGTTGTAGGATCATAGATTTCAAGGTAAAAGGGAATTCAGAGATTAAAGAGTTCAACTTCTTTTCTTTGAGGAGGAAAAAAAATCAGACAGATTTAAAGACTTGTCCAATATTGTAGAGCTAGTAAATAAGAACAACTTTCTTGTTTTACAAATGAATTCCAAAGAAGAGAATTTGAATTCTGCTTTTATATTTGTATCCCCTGATCTTATGATCCCCATAAAAACCATTTAATAAAGGTAATTTCATTCATTCAGTCACTCATTCATGTATTCATATTAGTGAATGGTCATCATGAACTTCCATGACTATTTCTTGTGGCCCAAAAGCTGAGATAGGAACTTTTCTGTACTTACCAAATTTAGTCCTAGGTCAACAGATTCAAAGCTATCTCTGGGCTTTTCCTCAAAAACTATCTAATTTGATGAAATCTGCCAGATCTTATACCCTTCCAGTGAAGGCTTTGTGAGCACAGATTAAATACAATGACACTGTATATATATATGTGTGTGTGTGTGTGTGTGTGTGTGTGTGTGTGTGTATGTGTTTATATGTATGTATGTACTGCAAAATTCTGACTGACCCTTTGTAGTCTGCATGAAGCTTTCATTTTTTTTTCTAAGAAGGAATTATGGGAATAAATTATTGCTAGGACTCTACTGATATGTGACTCTGAAGGTATGATTTTTGGTTCTTCCTCTAAAGAGGACATCCTGCCAGTGTATACTTTAATAGAGGGTCAGGTTTCCTGAAGTGAAAAGTCCATTGTGCTTTAGTCACATATTTAAGCTCATGTCTGTCTGTCTATCTTCAACCTCCCTCTTCTCTCCTTTTCTCTCCTCCCCCTTTCCCTTCCTCTTTTTCTCTCTTTGTCTCTGTCTCTGTCTTGTGAACTCTTGTGTGTCTCTGTCTCTCCTCCCTGTTGTTTCCCCTTCCCTCCCACATTCTCTTTCCTCCTCTGAAAAATGAATGATGATCTGACCTCTGAATTCCAGAATTCTGTAGTCAAACTCCAATCTTCTGCCTTCCAGATCAGGACTGTTTCACCAAACCAAGCTACTTTTAAGAAAAAATAGCTTAAAGCAACAGAAACGAAAATGATGGGATGTAGTCAGGCATGGGATCCCCAAATGACCATTTTGAAAAAAAAAGTATGAAGGGGTCAAAGGAAAATTCTCAAAAGTTTATTCTCCTGATTTTATTCTTTCTCTCCAAAACATTGGTCAAGAGAATTTCCTTCCAGCAGGCACAGTTTGGTACAGTGAACATGGCACTTATTAAAAAAATAATCATATATACATACATATATATATATATATATATATCCATCAATCTCTGGGCCTAGATAATGAAAGATATTAAAATGAAATTGGCCCCTCTAGGAAAACACATGATTGGGAGACACGTTAATGGAGGAGATATTATTAGCAATTAAAGCAGTCTGTGAACAATGGCTGCCTTCTTATTTGTGCTGAAGAGCTGTTGCATTCTTGTCAAGGCAAAAATGTACCCTTATAAAAAAAAAAAGACTCTATTGGCCTGTCATTGGAGATAAATACTCCATGTTGTTCACTCAATGATCCCATCATCAAAGTGGCCAGATAAGCTCCAAGCCTCTTCACTAATGTCCTTATCTTCCAGACAAGTAGACACAGGCAGAGTCAGGAGACCAAGGAAAATCCAAGCCCTTTATAAAATCTTGACTGAAGAGGATCAAATGTTTTCATTAGAAATCTCCCTGAGGAGAGTCACAACAGCAAAAACACACATATATTCTCATAGACATACTCCAGATATCTTACAGAGCCTTTGCAGGCAGAGGCCTTCATATTTTTTATTTGAGAAGAGACAAGGAAGATGAATCCTTGCTAAAAGCAGTGTTCTCTTTTAGTGTTAGCCTGTAGCATGATTTCTGTCCTTCCCTAAAGCCCTATTCAAATGGCTCATTGTGGCTCAGAGCTGAGACTGTTAACCAAACCTATCCCAGAGAACTGCAATTATTGTCTGATCCAGTGTGACCATGAATGGATGAACGGACATTTTTCCTTTTGAAAATAGCTAAGCCAAGTTTGGAGAAACTCATGACTAGAAGAGAGGGTCACAAACAGTCTTACCACTTGCTAAGTTAGAAATTGGTCCTAATTGGCAACGGAAAGGAGTGACTAATAAATAAGGGTACCCTTAAATTTGTACAAACTTCCTTTCTGAACACATCACCCTAGATAAATATGATCTTGACTGATTCATATTTTCCTGACAATAATGCTATAATTTTTAAGAAGAGTTAAGATTTTAGATATTTAACTTTTAAAATAATAGTGGAAAATGCTGTATCTGCTTTTTTGTGTTTGGTCACACTTTCTTGATCTCTGTCCCATTTATTTATTTATAATGTCCCAACAGAGAGATTTTGCTATGGGCTTCCTGGGGAGGGAGATGGAAAGTCTAAAATTCTGAACTAATGCTCATAGCTTGAGCTTAGGATGAAGCTCATATTTATCTCATTATTTTTACTCCTTCAACCTTCACCTTCACACATACCCACCATCCTATCTCTCAATGTTCTTTTTTTCATCAGCAATGTCACTTCCCCAAAACTTGCTCACATATAACTCAAGAAAATTATTGTCTATAACTAAAAAATGAAAAAATATGGTCAATCAAAAAAAAGCAATATATTGACTATATGTGAAAGCATATGCTTCATTCCTTATTATAATTGGACACTTCTCTTTGCTTAGAGATAGGAGGCATTTTTTTTTTTTAATTTAAAGAAGCAGAATAAGAAAAAAAAGTAAAACAGAAAAGGAATACAAAACAAAATGAAACTATGAGTCAAAAGTGTTCAGGAAACTGAGGAATAGAGGGAGATGGGGCAGGACTCTGCCCTTTGTGCATTTACCAGGCCTGAAATGGGGAACTGGCATCCAGTGGTGGCTACCTTTGTCCCTAAGAAATCACTTGAGGCAGACTACAAAGTCACTGAAACATGAACTCGCCATTGGAGAAGGAAGTTGAGACAATTGAAAAGTCCATTTCTCAGAGAAACTACAATGGAAAGGGAAGAAGGCAGAAAAAATGCAATGGGGGAATACGAGGGAAAGTGAACAGAATTACTATGTTTGCATTCATTGCAGGAAAATGAAAATTCAGTTAAAGAATGTGAATACAAGCAGATAAACCGACAGGGATGCTATTAAGAAAAAAAGGAAGTAGGGACTCTATATGATCTGAGTTCAGACATCTAGGAAAAAAAAATATTTCAAGACAAAGGAAAATTAGTCAAAAGCTTATGTGACAAAGAGAGCTAAGAGAAAGTTCCCAAGAGAGATGGAGCC
Source organism: Sminthopsis crassicaudata (assembly GCF_048593235.1). NCBI lineage: Eukaryota > Metazoa > Chordata > Mammalia > Dasyuromorphia > Dasyuridae > Sminthopsis > Sminthopsis crassicaudata. The sequence goes on along the minus strand of NC_133622.1, from coordinate 182,855,412 downwards.
ATAGAATAATGCTCTTGAATGGTTTAAGAGATAATTAAGAATTGTAAAAAGAGATATCATCTCAGCCTAAATGCCATCTGCTCCATTAAGCTTTGTGAAAATAGCACTGGCTTTAAATTCAGAGGACCACAGTTCAAATTTCATCCCCTCTTTTTACTAATTACATGAACTTAGAAAAATCCTCTAAGTTCTCTTACATTAAAGTAGTCATTTAATAAATATCTGTTATGTTGAATGGAATCTGTACAATTACAATGCTGGACTAGATAATTTCTAGCATTCTTTTTCTAGCTCTAATATCTTAAAAGTCCCATTAGTAATAAGCTGCTTTCTATAATTCTTTACCTTGCACCTATTTATGACTTATGGTCTATTAAACTTATTTTGTGATAGTTTTTTCCCCTTACTGACCTATGAAATTCCATCTACATTATTTATTTTCCCAGAGATAAATACACAGGTTCTGCCCACAATAGGTACTTACATGTTAGCAATAATCAAGGACCAGAAATATTGAATTATAAGAGCTAGAAAGTAACAGATAACTCTAACTTCATGCCTGAGGGTTACCTACCAGCACTCAAACATTCTCAGGATAGCTTTTACATAATATATTAAAAAATAAGAGTCCAAGTCTTGATATTAGGCAAAATGAGAGAGTCAAAGAGATAAGTGAAGACCTCTTTTTGAAGAGCAAGATGGATATAATCTATATTGTTATACAGGTGTGTGGGTGTGTGTGTGTGTGTGTGTGTGTGTGTGTGTGTGTGTGTGTGTGTAGGGGTGAATCTTCTATCTGCCTTTGTATTTCCCTATCCATTCTTCATAATTAGGTCTGCTATACCTATTTCCTTCTGGATTCTTTCCTATCATCTTAGAGGAATCAGGGCCAGAGAACGTGGGTCCCTAATACCAAAAATCCTACAAGCATAGTCAATCATCAAAGTCTGACTTAATGCAAGAACAGGGGGGAAAAAAGCTCTATGTAATTAATAGATGAGGGTTTCTTAAACTCTTTTCCACTCATGATCCCTCTTCATCCAAGAAACTCTTGTATGACCTCGGGTATGTAAATATATAAAATAAGTACACAAATTTAATATTTGCTGATAATAAATCCTAATTTCATGATCCCCACATTCAGTTATGTGACCCCATATAGGGTTGTGACCCATAGTTTAAGAAGCTTTGTAACAAATGAATGGGAACATGAATGAGAGTTGTAATCCCAGAGGGAACTACATGAGAATGATAAGGATGAGTGAACGCCAAGATGTAATATAGGGTCACAAGGTGCAATGGTTTGGGGGCTATTTTTTGACAAACATGTCTGTGTAATAGCACGAATCTATTAAAAACTGACAGGAAACTCAATTACAAGGGAAGAAATGCTATTGTTTATAGCATCATTTGAATTGCAAAAATAGAGTCATGAAAGACCAGGAACCTAGGAGCCCTGAAGCAAAGTCCTCTTCTTTTTTTAAACTAATTTGCCTTTGATAGTATCAAATATACCCCTGTGAAAATAAAAATAAAAATAAAGGAACTGTAGTTCTTTGAGCCCAGATCCTGATAAGAAATCCTGTAAGTCATGTGGTGGTACATTTCATTGTTGGGAAAACCCTCCATTCTGGCCTAATATTCCCAGCATGCATTTAAATTATTTAGAAAATGAACTGCCTTTTTTTTCCTAGAGACCCATTTGTTTCAGGGAAAAACATTCACAGATGCATACAAACTTTTACAATGATGATAGATGCATTATGAAGTTTCATTCAAAGAAATGAAATGGGGAAATGAGGAACTCTTTGCATAGTATTTGTCTCTTTCTTGCACTTTCTCTCATGAGATAACATCTAATAAAGGTTTCCATGGCCTTTGAAGATATGTCATATTTTTCTCACTAAACCCGGTATGCTCTGGGAACATTCTAATTCCTTTTTGATGGATTATCTTGTCACTTTACTCTGAGTGCATTTATCTTAGGAGCATCACCTCAAAGCACGCCACTTTCATACATGACAAATTCAACCCTTGGGAACACAGGTGGGATTGGTAGTTAGGAAACACTTTACAGAAGGACTTGCTTCAGTAAACCAGAAGAAGCCATCTGTGAAATTCACAAAGTAACAGAAAACAAAAAAGGAATGAAGATTTACCAAGGATTAAATAGCCTTGGAGCAGGTAGGGACCTTAGAGGTGACTGAGTCCATCCACAGCTTTTCGCTTAGCTTGCTTAATCCAAATGTAAATCTTTTACTAGTGATCAGTCTAAATATGTTGAAGTTGAAAGAGATCTTAGAATTCATAAGCAAGTTTAAACTCTATATTTTTATTGAGGAGGAAATTGATATCCAGAGAGAACAAATTTAATTCATGTTATATCTGGATTAGGATAGCAAATTATACTGAATTATTAGTAGCTATTTCTCTCCCTCCCTCCCTCCTCCCTCTTCTTCTCCCTCCCTGTTTCCCCCCCTTCAGGACCCAAAGGTCAGGCCAACTTTTGCAGCTCCGCATCATCTACCTCTACTTCTATCCAAAAGGGTTTTATTAAAATATATTTCTTATCCTTTATAATTTCTATTGCACTAACCCTAATAATCATATAATTACAAACCTCGAACAATCTCCAAAACAACTAGAATAGTAATAAACAAAATTCAGCCTAGTAATACTATAGCTCACCCCTCGCAACCTCTCTCTCTCTCTCTCTCTCTCTCTCTCTCTCTCTCTCTCTCTCTCTCTCTCTCTCTCTCTCTCTCTCTCCCCTCTCTCTTCCCTCCCTTTCTTTCTTTTCCCCTCCTCTCTCTCCTCTCTTCCTCTCTGTCTACCTTTGTCTCTCTCCTCTCTCCACTCTTCCCTGTGTCCCCACCTTCCTCTCCCTCTCTCTTGCTCTCTCTGTCTCTCCATTCCCCCTCTCTGTCTTTGTCTCTCCATATCTATCCATCCATCTATACTTCTGTCTGTGTGTGTATGTGTGTACACATTATTCTTTTTCCAGTAAAACAACAATTTTGTTGCTTAATAGCTGTATCACTTCCTTGGGAAGATTGCCTAAGTTATCTGAATCTCAGGTGATTCCACTGTAAATTGTGTGATTTTGTAAACCATTTCATATCGTACTAAACAGCCTTTTGGATTTTCTCTGTGCTGCCTTCCTTCCCTCTCAATACTAACCCCTCACCCTGCCAAAAAAAAAAAAAAATAGACAATCCCCATCTTGGAAGCCAACATTTAATATTAATCTCATTAGATAGTTGGACTGAGCTTTGGAGGATGGCTTATTGCAATGTGTTCAACTTGGTTTAAACCTAAGCAAATCTCATAATCTATTGGCATAGTTCTTGAGAAGCTAGGGTCATCACAATGTCATGAGACAACATTGGAATAGTCTTCAGTAGGGGTCCTCATTGCCTGCTGAATAAAATCTAAATTCCTCTCCTGTCATTTTAAACTTTTCACCAGCTGGTTTCAACTTGTCATTTTAATTTTTTTCTCTTCCTCCTTTCATGTGCTCTATATTCTGGCCAAACTGGAATATTTGATATCTATGCTACTTTCCTATTTATCCTCTCTTTAGACCTTTATGCATCCTATATCTCATGTCTAGAAAAGCCCTCCCACACCCAATTTTGAATCCCTTCAATTTCAAATCCCTCTTTTCCTTTAAGGTTTATATCAGGTATCCCTTTTCTTAAAGCTTTCCTTGATCCTTTTTTAACTTCATCTCTACTAAATGTGATTTCTTCATTTCCCTGATCATCACTTTTGTATTAATTATTCTCCCATTCGTATAATGACATTGTCTTCCTCCATTTTGAACGCAAACTCTACTAGGACAAGGATGGTGTAATATTTATCTTTGTGATTTATTTTCATAGTTATCTTTACAATACTTTTCTTTGTGATTCCCAGAGTCCTCTAGTAGACTTTGTACACAGTAGAATTAAAGAAATTTGCATTGTATATATAAAGTATGAGAATTATAACTATTTTTATCAATGAAGGAAGCTTTTTACAGTGATACCCCTGAACTGATTTATCAGAAATCCTCAGATATCATTTTTACATTTTATGAATGAGAATAGGAAACACAAAAATATAATATTATATGTCCCTCCTGACATATTCTATGGTGGTGGAGCAGAGGGGACCTTTTTTTTTTTTTTTTTTTCTGCCAAGAGCCGTTTGGATGTTTGTGACATCATTCACAGGCCATACTAAATTACTGACTTATAGAACTCAAGCAAGTGGGAGGTTGTTGTACCTAGCTCAGCTCATCATTGCCTGCATTTGCTAGAGGAGTGGATGTTCCTCACCCCTATTCTAGAAGGTGATACCTCTAGGAATTTGTTCCTAGAATTATATCTTATGGTAGTATTTGATGATTAAAAAAATTAATGAACTAAGTTTAAGGTGTCACACACTGAGACTTAAATTGCATGTGGAGCCCACAACCTTGATTCCAAAAAGGACAATTTAAACATATGTATGGATAATTTGATAACATTGACTCTTGCATAGTCTAGTGTTTTGGATTTTCTCCTCCTTCTCCCCACCCCCTCCCCTAGAGGGCAAGCAATTTACTTTATGTTAAACATGTTAAAATATGTTCAATCTAATATGTATAAACATAAAATCACTCATTTCAACATTGGAATTATATGCTGGTCACAGTTACAAACCCAAATAAAATTATCAAGTGTAAAAAAAAAAAAAAAAAAAAAAAAAAGGACAATTTGTAGGATTACCTTCATATATGAGTCCAACCTACATCCACATTTTTGTGGTTGTTCAGCCATTGTCAGTTGTGTTTGAAGAAAACCCATTTGGGATTTTCTTGGCCAGGATACTGGAATGCTTTGTCTTTTCCTTCTCCAGCTTATTTTATAGATGAGGAAACTGAGACCAACAGAATTAAGTGATTTGTTCAGTTACACAGCTAGGAAGTATTTGAGATTAGATTTGAACTCAGGAAGATGAGTCTTCCTGACTCCAGGCCCAGGCTCTATAAATTGTACCATCCAGCTGCCTCCTTGGTCCATCCCACCAACCATTTTTCAGTCAAGCAATTACTGAGAAACCTGTGGATAACCCATCAATGCCTAGGGGATTATTTTTGGCAGGCATGATGCTGCTATGTTAGTATGAGTCTGCCTGGAATTCAATCCTATGAAATACCATTTCATAGGGAAATATTTACAAGATCTAGCACAAGTCACAATGCACAAATATGTAGATGTATAGTATTTATTCAAGGTAAAGGATTTTAAATGGGATTAGTAACAAGCTTAGAGTCTGGAAGCTCAGGATTTGAGACTTGCCTCCATCATTTGCTAAGCATGTGATGATGGGAAAACACTTTATCTCACTTATAAAAAAGGGCTGTGAGCTCTGTTAGCCTTAATATTCAATAAAGCTTATAGTACTAGCCATGGTAAAGTTTTTTGCCCTTTCTGAGCCTTGGTTTTATCATATTTGAAAAAGAGAAGAAAATACCTATGTAGTCTGCTGCCCAGAGCTATTTAGAGCAATCAAATGAACAAAATGTCAGAACTTAAGAATTTCAAAAAAATGTGGAATTGGTTGTGAAGAGTCAATATGGTGAAGAGAATCCAGGAGGTTGCTGGAGCTTTCCCCAGTTTTATCTTGTAAATAATGTGAAATAAAGCCTCTAAACTGATTTAGAAGCAACAGAACCCACAAAAAAGATAGAGTAAAAGAATGTTTCTAGTTTAAGATGATTTAGAGGGACATCAGGAACTATCTGTCTTACTTAAGTGAAAGCAGAATGCAATTTGGAGCAGACAGTGTCCAGGAAAGCCGTTGGGAGACTCTGAGACACAGCACAGATCAGCAACTCTAGCCCTTTGTCCTGGCTTAGCAGGCTAGTGGTATATCAGGTGAGTTGGGAAAACTTCAGACCTAGAATAGAAGGCAAATTGCCAGCCCAAAAACCAGGCAACAACACGACTGACTAGAGGTGAGCCACAACAGGGCAGCGAGCAATCCATAAGCCCTAGAAATCCTAGCCCCAGCAAAAGAATCTTTAGGTCGTTGTCACCTATGCCCTAGGAACAGAGCTTAACTTTCAAAGTAATGAAATAGGCTAAATAATGAGCAAACAAAACAACAACAACAACAACAACAACAACCCCCCCCCCAAAAAAAATAAAGGAGCTTTGAGCATAGAAAGCCGTTATGGTGTTAGGGAAGATCAGAAAGCAAACTCAAAAGATGGCAATGATGTCAAAATGTTTACTTATGAAGCCTCAAAGGGAAATATAAAGTATTCTCAAACTGAAAAAATATTGGAAGAGCTCAAAAAGAATTTTAAAAATCAAATGAGAGGTAGAAGAAAAAAATTTTAAAAAGAAATGAATTATGCAAGAAACAGTCAACAACTTGGAAAAGAAAGGACAAAAATTTACTGAAGAAAACAATTCCTTACAAAGTACATTTGCCCACACAATAATCAAGTTCTATAGCAATCAAGTATTTGATAAACACTCAAACTCCAGCTTCTGGAATAATTGCTGGGATAACTTTTTTTTTTGATAAATTGCTGGGAAAACTTGAAAATAATGTCAGAAACTTGGAATAGGCCTATATCTCATATTCCATACCAAAAGTAGGTCAAAATGGATGCATGATTTGGGCATAAAGGATGATACCACAAACAAATTGGGAGAACAAGGGATAATTTACCAACCAGATTTTTGAAGAGTGGAAAAATTTATGACCAAAGAAGAACTAGAGAACACTATTAAAGGCAAAATTGACAACTCTGATTACATTAAATTAAAAAGTTTTTCTACAAATTAAAAGTGAAGTACAGAGCTTGGAAAAAACAAATGACCTGGAGAATAGATCCAAAGAAAGAATTTAAGAATTATTGAACTACCTGAAAGCATGATGATAAAAAAAAAAAAAAAGATCTTGGACAATTTCTTTCAAAAATTATATTAAAAAAAAAAACCTGCCTAGGGGGCAGCTAGGTGGCGCAGTGGATAGAGCACCAGCCTTGAATTCAGGAGGACCCGAGTTCAAATCTGGTCTCAGACACTTAACACTTCCTAGCTGTGTGACCCTGGGCAAGTCACTTAACCCCAGCCTCAAAAATAAATAAATAAAAGAGAGAAAAAAAAAAAAAAAAAAAAAAAAAAAACCTGCCTTGACATCCTAGAATTAAAGGATAAAATAGTCCTTGAAAGAATCTATTAATCCCCTCCTGAGATTACAAAATGAAAATTTCAGTGAATATTGTAGTCAGATTCCAGAATTATCAGTTCAAGGAGAAAATACTGCAAGCAGCCAGAAAGAAATGATTCCAATCTCAAGGAGCCACAATTGGGATTACACAGGGCATAACAGCTTCTCCATAAAAGGATCAGAGGGTTTGGCATATGATATTCTACAAGCAAAAGAGCTTGGTTTACAATCAAGGATCAAGTACCCAGAAAAACTGAGCACAAACCTTTTGGGGAAAAGATGGATGTTCAATGAAATAGGAAACTTTGGAACTTTTCTGATAAAAAGATCAGAACAGAAAATTGAATCTTCAAATACAAGACTGAAGAGAAGCATGAAAAGGAAAAAAAAAGGCAAAACAAAACATGTTATTCAATGAGATTAAACTGTAAACATCCTGACATAGGAAGATGATATTTGTAACTTTTGAGAATTTTATCTTTAGGAAGGCAGTTAGAAGGAATATTTATGGACGGAGGATACAGATATAAGTTGACTCTGATGTGATAATATAAGAAAAATAAGGAATGAAAAAAAAAAAGGATTATACTGAGAGAAGAGGAAAGAGGGAGAAAGAGGAAAGAAGGGAGAATGTGATGATTATTTGAATCTTATTCTCATTGGATAACATACAGACAAGGAATAGCATACATGCTCAATTGGATATTTGATTTTTGTTTATCTGATTTAAAAGTAGGAAGAAAGGAGGAAAGAAAAGGGAAAGGAGGGAGCTGATAGAAGGGAAGACAAAAGCAGAAGGGGAAAAGAGAAATAAAAGAGAGGAAGGCTGACTGAAGGGAGGACAGATTGAGGGAAGTGATGGTCAGAAGCAAAATCCTAGTGAAGCAGTACAAAGTGGAAGAATAGAGAAAAGCATAAATGGGGGAAAATAGGATAGAAGGAAATAATACACAGTTGTTAATCATAACTGTGAATGTGAATGGGACAAACTCTCCCATAAAACAGAATTGGAGAGTGGGTTAACAATCAGAATCTTACAATATGTTATTTACAAGAAATTCATTTGAAGTAGAGAGCTACACATAAAGTAAAGGTAAAAGGCTAGAATACAACATACCATGCTTCAACTGAAGTTAAAAAAAAAAAAAAAAAAAAGCAGGAGTAGCAATCCTGACCTCAACCAAAGCCAAGAGCAAAACCAGATCTAATTAAAAGAGATAATGAAGGAAAATGCATCTTGTTAAATGAAGTAATCTCAATAGTAAACATAGCAGCCAAATTGTTATAAAAGTTAAGTGTGTTATTGGAAGAAATAAACAAACAAACAAACAAACAAAAAACTATACTGGTGGAATATCTCAACCTCCCTCTCTCAGAACTAGATAAATTTAACCACAAAATAAACAAGAAAGAAGTTAAGGAAGTAAATAGAATTTTAGAAAACTTAGATATGATAAACATCTGGAGAAGACTGAATGGGATTAGAAAATAATATACCTTTTATATCAGTAATACATGGATGCTATAAAGAAACTGACCATATATTAGTGCATAAAAATTTCACAATCAAATATAGAAAAGCATAAATAGTAAATGCACCATTTTTAGATTATGATGCAATTAGAAAGTATGTATAATAAAGGGCTATGGAAAAATAGACTAAAATTATTTGAAAACTAAATAATTTATTCATAAAGAATAAGTAGGTCAAATAACAAATCTTAGAAATAAGCAATTATTTCATCAAAGAGGATGACAATGATGAGACAATCTATCAAATCTTATGAGGTACAGTCAGAGCAGTTCTAAGAGAAATTTCATATCTCTATATACTTATATGAACACAATAGAAAAAGAAGATATTAATGAATTGGGAATGTCATTTTAAAAGCTAGAAAAAGAACAAATTAAAAATCTTCAATTAAATGCCAAATAAGTTCTTAAAAATCAAGGAGAGACTAATAAAAATAATAGGAAGAGAACTCTTGAAATAATACATAAAAATAAATCTTGGTCTATGAAAAATAACAATAAAGTAGACAAATCTTTGGCTAATTTGAGTTAAAAAAGAAAAAAAGAAAACCAAATTACCAATATTAAAAATGAAAATGTTGAATTCTTCACTGATGAAGAAGAAATTAAAACAATAATTAGGAGATATTTTGCCCAATTGTATTGCAATAAATCTGACAGCCTAAGTGAAATGAACAGATAGTTTCAAAAATATAAATTGTCCAGATTAACAAAAAAGGAAAAATAAATAAATAATGCTATTTTAGAAAAAAGAAATTGAACAAGCCATCAATAAACTCCATAAGTAAAAAATCTCCAAAGCCAGATGGATTTAGAAGTAAACGCTATTAAACATTTAAATAATGATTATTTCCAATACTTTATAAACTATTTGGAAAAATGGAGTCCTACAAAAATTCTTTTTATGACACAAATCTAGTGGTAATACCTAAAGCAGGAAGAATTAAAACAGAGAAAGAAATTTATAGACCAATTTCCCTGATGGATATTGGTGTAAATATTGTAAATAAAATATTAGGGAAAAGATTATAGTAATTTATCACTAGGATAACATAATATGACTAGGAATGCAGGGATGGTTCAACATTATGAAAACCATCAGTATAATTGACCCTTGTCAATAACAAAACTAACAGAAATCACATAATTATCTCAATAGATATAGGAAAAGGGTTTTGACAAAATATAGCTACATTCCTACTAAAAAACAATAAAAACATAGGAATAAATGGAATTTCCCATAAAATGATAAGTAGCATTTATCTAAAACCATCAATAAGCATTTTATGTAATAAGGATAGAAACATTTCCAGTAAAAGCAGAGATGAAATAAAAACCCATCATGATCACTGTTATTCAGTACTGTATTAGAAATTTTAGCTTTAGCAATAAGAAAAAGAATAGAAACTGGAGGAATTAGAACAGGCAATGAAAAAAGTAAAACTATCACTCTTTGCAGATGACATGATGGCATACTTAGAGAATCCTAGAAAATCAATCAAAAGACTACTTGGAACAATTTACAACTTTAACAAAATTGCAGGATATAAAAAATAAGCCTACATAAATCATCAGCATTTCTATGTGTTACCAACAAAGTCCAGCAGCAAGAGATAGAAAGAGAAATTCCATTAAAAATAACTGTAGAGAATATAAACTATTTGGGAGTTTACTAGCCAGGAAAAACCCAGACAATTGAAGACAATTATAAAACACTTTTCATCCCAAAAAAATCTTAGCAATTGAAAAAGCATCAAGTATTAACTATTTGACAAAAATTACTGAAAAAAGTAAAAAATAGTAGGTCAAATTAGGCATTCACCATCATCTCACAATGTACACCAGACAAGGTCAAACATGGGTACATGATTTAGACATAATCATAAACAAATTAAGATGATATCATAAGCAAATTAAGAGAGCAAGAAATAGCTTATCTGTCAGATCTATGTTAAAAGGAGGAATTTATGAACAAACAAAAAAATAAAGAACATAATGAATTTCAAAATGAATAATTTTGATTTCATTTAAATTAAAAAAGGTTTTACACAAAACCAATGCAAGTAAGATTAGAAGGAAAGAAGAAAGCTATTTTTTAAATAAAGATCTTTTTTCTCAAATATATAGAGAACAGAATCAAATTTATAAGAATACAAGGCATTCCCCAACTGATAAATTGTCAAAGAACATGAACAGGCAGTTTTCAAATGAAGTCATAAAAACAAAATTCTCTAAATCATGACTGATTAGAGAAATGTAAATTAAAACAACTCCAGGATACCATCTAACAACTATCAAATTAACTAACATAACAGAAAAGGAAAATGATAAATGTTGGATAAGATGTGGGAAAATTGGAATGAAATCCTAATGTATGGTTAGTGGAGTTATGTGGTGAACTGAGCCAACCATTCTGGAGAGCAATTTGGAAGTACGCCCAAAGGGATATTAAATTGTTTGTACCTTTTGATTCAGCAATATCACTACTAATTCTATATCATAAAGAGATCCAAAAAAGGGGGGGGAAGAACCCATATGTACAAAAATATTTATAACAGTTCTTTTGTGGTGGCAAAGTATTGGAAATTGAGGGAATGCCTATCAATTGGGGAATGACTGGTGTATAAATAAAATGAAATCCTATTGTATCATAAGAAATTATGAGCACACATATTTCAAAAAAACCTGGAAAGACTTACATAAACTGATGCTGAGTAAAGTGAGAATAAGGAGAGCATTGTACACAGTAATAGCAAAAGAGGCAATCATCAATTCTGTTTGACTTAACTTTCCTCAACAATACAATAATCGAAGACAATTCCAAAGAAACATGATGGAATACAGTATCCATAACTAGAGAAAGAACTACAGTATCTGAATTCAGATGCAAAGTAATATTTTTACTTTTTTTCTTTCTCATATTTTTTCTCGTTTTTATGATTATTTCACAATATAACTAATGTGAAAATATATTTAACATGAATTTACATGTATAGTCTATATCAGATTGATTGCTGTCTTGGGGGGATAGAAAGGAGGGAGGGAGAAAAAATTTGCAACAATAAATCTTATAAAAATTAATGTTGAAAACTAGCTTCAAACAATTCTAAAAAAAATACTGTTAGATGGGGAAAAACTTGTGTATATTTGATTTTCCCATTATTATTAGTCACAAGTACAATATGGTATCAAATTGGACCTCAACCCTTCCTAAGGCCAACACTATCAGCAATGACCATATTGTTGATTTTCTGGGTAGTTTAGAACAAAGATTAATGCTTGTTTCAGGTCTCACCAAAAAGGAAATCTTTTCCCCAGCTCTGCCAAGTTGGCTGGAGTCCCCTGAGCTGTAGTGAAGATAATCACATCTTCCTGAGTGCTCCTGTTGGCACAGAGCTGAGAGATCAGAGAAGCCTGGTTTTCTCACCTCTGCCAAAAACTCTCACAGGCAGATTTCCCCTTTGGTCAGTGGTTTAAATGATTTCCTTGTTAATTCTTCTCCATTTGGAAATTGTTCCTGTCACTTCTATTCAATCTTGAACATGTTTAGGAAAGCAGCATTGATTAATGGGAACAACGTGGACTGGGAATTAGGACACCTGGATTTTAGTCTTTTTCTTTAACTTTGTCCTTGAGACTCTGGGGTTATTTTTCTTTCCTAAACAAAACAAAACTAAAACTAAAGAGGTTATACAATAGCTGACTCAGTCATTTTGACTTTCTCTATTTTATGGTTCTTCCCAACACTGACCTTTCCCATTCCAAGGTTCATTTGAGGTCAGTCACTTTTGTATTCTATAATCCTTTTCAGTTTGAACTGTTTTAAGAATGCTTCACAGTTTAGACATTCTATTTTTTTTTCCAGAGAAGGGGGGAGATGGGAAAGAGGAGGAGAATGGATTTGAAGTTAAAAAAAAAAAAAAAAAAAAACAGTTTAAATACTTATCCTACTACTTCCTATCACGGGACAAGTCAAGTCTTTCTGTATTTTCTCTTTTATAAATTGAGTGAGCTGAGCGAAATGATTTCTCAGGTGCGTTCTAGTACTAAATCCTATGACCTCAGATACCAAGATCCCTTCAAACTGAATCTGACAGCATTCCATTTAGCAGAGAGGCAATTTTTACAAAAAGACCTTTTTAACTCCAAAGGTAAAACTATTTTCTAATAGGAATTTTATTCATTGAATGTTCAACAAGAAAGCAGTGATCACTGAAGAATCATGACCAAAGCAGATCTGTATTTTTGGAAAATAAGACAATTGGCAATGGAAACTCATTGGAATTAGAACCTAGCCTCTTAAAATTTGTGTGATCTTGGGTAAGTTAGAAACTCAATTTTTCTTCTATAAATGCAGGTGATATTGCTGCTACCTTTCACATAAGGCTCCATATAGGTAATAGATATCAAGTGCTTGATGAAATATTGAATTCATATAAATGACATTGTATCATTAATTATATTCATTTATTGATAAATTATTGCAGTTATATGAAAAAATGCTCTAAATCAATATTGAGCAGAGGAATGCAAACCATTGCACACATCTTAGATTGATTAAGATGACAGAAAAATGATAAATATTGGAGGGGATATGGGAAAACTGGGACACTAATACATTGTTGGTAGATTTGTGAACTGAACCAATCATTCTGCAAAGCAATATGGAACTATTCCCAAAAGGCTATCAAATATGTACATACCCTTTCATCCAGCAGTGTCTCTACTGATTCTGTAAGTCAAAGAAATCATATCTTGAAAAGGAATCACAAGTGCAAAAATGTTTGTAGTTTAAAGCAGTTGGAAACGGTGTAAACCCATCAGTTGGAGAATGGCTGAATGAGTTATGGTATAAGAATGTAATGAAATATTATTGTTCTATAAGAAATGATCAGCTGGATGATTCAGAAAGGCCTGGAAAATATACATGAACTGATGCTGAGTGAAGTGAGTTCCAATGATCTTCTAATGAAGAGAGCCATCCTGCACCCAGGGAGAGGACACTAGGGACTAAAAGTGGATCTCAATGTAGTATTTTCACTTTTTTGCTGTAGTTTGTTCATATTTTGTTTCCTTTCTCATTTTTTTTGTTTTTTGATCTAATTCTTCTTGTGCAACATGTTCATTGTGGAAAGAATAGAATTATATAGAAGAATTGCATGTGTTTAACATATATTAGATTACTTGCTGTCTATGGGAAGGGGTAGGAGAAGGGAGGGAGCAAAATTTGGAACACAAGGTTTTGCAAAGGTGAATGTTGAAAATTATCTTTGCATATATTTTGAAAATAAAAATTATTATTAAAATTAAATTTAAATTAAAAAGATAAATCATTGCATTATGTTGATAATAATTCATTTCTCTTGTCAAATACAGACTTTAAGTATACATCTAATGAAACACCTTGAATATCATTTGAGGACCAATGTAGCCAAGTAGGAGAAGGTTGTGAGAAGGGACCAAATCAAACATATTCAAGTATTTAAATGAAATCTTTTTTAGACAAGTAAATTTTAATGTATACCATGTTGCAATTTTTCTGCTATCTATTTTTGAGAACATTTTGATAACAAATAAAGCTAAAAAGAGAAGACTTTGATTTTTTTTATTCTGTATGACCTGCTTACACATTTGTTATCTATCCAATTATGTGGTACAGATGATAGAATTCTGGTCCTGGACTCAGGAAGACATCTTTCTGAGTTGTAATCTGGCCTCAGACACTAAGCATATGATCCTGAGTAAGTCACTTAACCATGTTTGCCTTAGTTTCCTCATCTGTAAAATGAGTTGGAGAAGGAAATGATAAGCCACACTAATACCTTTGCCATGAAAACCCCAAATAAAATCACAAAGTGTCAGAAATAACTGAAATGACTGAACAGTAGCATGAGTCTATCCAGAAGGGAGCAATATTAAAGAGCCATGCAATGTTACCCTTCTTCCCAAGTTTCCTATTTTAAATGACTAAAAACCATTTTGGGTGAGATGGTCAGGATTTAGTCTCAGGGCACTAAATTTAGAAAGTATCAAAAAGAGAGAAGCCTCCGAGGGTTTTCAGTCCATAATCTTCTAGAAAGAACAGAACTTAGCACCTATTTAACAAGAATAAAAGTATTTCAAATAGGAAATTACTAGATGGTATTCTGGAGTGAATTGTTCTCCCCTTCTTAATTAACATTTTTTCAGGTCTGTTCAGTCTTGGGCCCCATAATTCCTGCTCAGTCAGCGGCCCATCTCATGGTGACAATGACCCATCCAGTTCAAGATACAAGTATCAAATAGTCATCAATGTGGTTGTCACTACTAATTAATCACTAATAAGGCATCAGTATAAAGGGCCCTCCAGCTGTTACATCCTTTTTTCTCCTCCTATACATAATTACTTAAAAAAACTCAGATTTTAATCTCTAGTTTAAAGTAGCATGAAAGAAGATTCTAAAATGACCTTCCAGAGATAATTACCTAATGACTATTTTGTTATGATACCTATCCACCCACATATGTTTCAAAATCTTTGTACACATTCATCAACAAAGAATATTCGATTGATATATCACCCCTAATTCCAACCTTTTCCCTAGCAACTGGACACTAATTATGTCAGACATTTACTAGTATTTATGTCTCATTTTCATGGTTTTTTTTTCTACCTCTAATATTTCACACATGAAGCATGAATACAAATCCAAAGCAAGAGGATTATCAGAGTAAGGCATGATAATGCCCTTATTTGTAGTAGAGCGAAATAGGAGAATTTCTACTATTCAAACTAATTACCCCTTCTCCCCAACATAGACACTTTTGATTTTCATACCCAACAATACTGTTGTGTGATGAGACCAATATCTACTAAGTTTTTCCTACTTTCCTCCCTAAAATACAGTAGATTCTCTTTCTTTTTTGAACAATATTTTATTATTTTTCTCCAGCTACATGTAAAAACTCATTTAAAAAAAATTGAGCTCCAAATTGTATCCCACCCTTCCTGTACTTCCCCCATCTTGAGACAGTAAGCAATTTAAAATAGATTATACATGTGCTTTCATGCAAAACATATTTATATGTTAGGCATGTTGTGAAAGAAAGCAGACCCAAAAAACCCCACTATGAAAAATAAAGTGAAAAATAATATGTTTTGATATGCTTTCAGACTCCATTATTCTTTCTCTGAAGTAGTCTAGATTTTCCCTAAAGGCTGAGAGTTGATTAACCTTTTCAAATTTTATCTCCCTCAATTCAGCATCCTGGTGGTATTACACAATATTGATGTAGCTTTTTGGTCTCCTCGAGGAATTAAAGATCTCATCTATGTGAATCTAATGTTCTGTGGTATCCCAAGATTGCTTGAATCAGTGCACCTTCCTCAACTGACTAGAAGCTTCTTTGGAGACAGAGGAGATTGGGCAAGGTAACTTGTTGAACCAAATATTTATAGACATACTTTCTATTTTTGGATAAAGTCAACATAATTTTGTTATCATTGACTTACAAGTACATTGTTTCATCTTAACACCAACCTTGAACAGGTTACTCACCTGAATCACAACTATTTCTAGCACCATGTCTTAACTATTCCTTTCTTTTAGCTGGAATATTATTTCCCCTCTTCTCTTCAGTTATCCAACTATATCCTATAAATTTTAGCTAATTTTTTTAGCTCCCTCAGTGCTTAGCCAATTGATCTCTCTATACACAATTTACAAATATTAACTATGCTTTATTACTGGCCACAGTAGGTCTTCAGCCCTTCCTTCATTGAGTAAGATTTGTAATCATGGGGAATTTATATTTTGGTGCAATAAATGCAAATGAACTTATATAGAACTTTAAGGTTTACCTTTATATATATATTATCACAAATTAGATTCCTCTAACATTCTTGTGACATATTTGCTATTATTATCTCCACTTTTTGAAGGAAGAAATGAAGTCTCAGAGAGGTTAACTCACTTGCCCATGGTCACAAAATAATGTCTAAAGCAATATTCAAATTCACATTCTTTTGATTCTTAATTACTTCAGTAATTACACTACAATGGCTCTCACTTTTATCTAATTTTACAGAAGAGGAAACTGAGTCTGAGAAATATTAAATGGCATATTCTAAATTAGGCTGACTCCTGAGCCAATGAATGGTCTATTTCATTATATCATAGTTCATAAAATTATTTGTTTAATGTCATGTAGTTCAGTATAGTGATATTTTATTATCTTTCACTGTCCTGATGAATGCTTTTACATTCTACATCTCATTGGATCAATTCCAAAGTAATTGCCAACTACAGACATTACAGAAAAGCACACTTCCACAACTGGATCCATATGAGCAAAAGATTACTTTGAATGAAGTGATATTATGGAGCTTAGGATTTAGACCTAGAAGGGTCTTTAAGAGATCTCTCAAGTCTTATTTCAACAACTTTACAGATGAGGAAACTGAGACTTAAATTGGGAAAAGATATGTTCAAAGTCACATAGAAAGTATGTAGCAGAGTAAACATTTGAACCCAGATTCTTGGATTGAAAATCCAAAGCTTTTTAATCACGACAACAAAGGTCTTTTCACTTTAAGCCCAATATTATTTTAAAAAAAGAAAAGAAAAAAACACCACTTTTTCTAAATAGAGCACACTAGAGTCATTCTGTACATTCAGGTATTCTTAAAGTTTATTTTCCATGTCCTGGAACCCATTTGTCATTCTGGAAAAGTCAATGAACACTTGAGAATAATGCTTTTAAATGATTGATAAAAATGTCATATTTTGGTGAGAGTTTAATATAAAAAAAAATTCATCCAAGTTCATTCATACAGGTCATGACCTTGAAGGATACTGAAAAAATCTATTGAGAACAGCAGACCAAGGTTGCCTGATTGCCAAATCAGATAAGAACACATTCTATCTAACATGTTTAATTTTTTAAGGCTCCCAAATACTCTACCCACAATTTCTTCATTCATTTTTTTCAATTTTTCCCAACCCTCTATAAAGTAGAGTCTGTCTTGATCATTCATTTCCCAGCCAAATGGATC
Source organism: Sminthopsis crassicaudata (assembly GCF_048593235.1). Taxonomy (NCBI): domain Eukaryota; kingdom Metazoa; phylum Chordata; class Mammalia; order Dasyuromorphia; family Dasyuridae; genus Sminthopsis; species Sminthopsis crassicaudata. The sequence goes on along the minus strand of NC_133622.1, from coordinate 182,837,630 downwards.
TTGAATGTCTTTGGAAAGTCCATAGCCATCCTCCTGTGACAGGAGAGCCACCTGGTTAAGGCAGAGCTGATCAGCTTGAGCTCAGCCTGCTGTTGAACTTGGCAAACAGGCAGGTCATAAAACTCCAGCAGATGTTTTTGCTTTTATAGTAGCTCTTCCAAGCCCTCGGCTGGGCATAAATCCAAATAGGAGCCAAGGTAGATGAATGGGATGGTACCACCCCATGAGCCCTTAAAGTTAGAAGGCAGAACGGCCTCAGCTGCAGGAGCCTATTAAGCCATTAGCAGCAGAAGGTATGCAGGAAGGTCTGGGCAAATTACACTGACAGATTTCAAAGGCCAGAAATGTTAAACCAGGGCATTTAAACATCTCTACATAGTTCACTAGGAAACAACACTTGGAGATGCACAGAAAGTCATGCATGGCTTCCATGATCATTGGAGAAATTCTATTTCATATTAGGTTTGCATGGTTGGATTGCTGTTGCAGCAATGACATATCCGTGTATCTTGGGACAAAGGCATTTAAATATTGGTGGAACTTTAAAAAATAGTAAGATGTCTAAGCTAGACTAATCTGTAAACTCTAGAACATGAAATGTTAGAACTCAAAGGGGTTAGAAATGGAATCATATTCTTTAAAAAAAGAAGGAAACAATTTCAGATCTATGAAGTATCCTGAGAAATAAAAGGTTCGATTAGGAAAGAGATAATCCCAATGCTTTTGTTCAATGTCAAAAGACAGGAATTTTATTCATTAATTTTAATTAATTAATTGAAATATTAAATAAAAAACAAATAAAAAAGTAGCTTATCTCAGGTCTATTTCTACCTAAATTTTATTTTGAATAGGAATATGACTAATATTGATGATGGTGATGAAGATAATGATAATAGAAGTTTACATGATCCAACCTCTCTCCACCATTTTTATTGTTGAGGAAACTGAGGTTCACATGTATAACAGAATTTGCCCAATGTTACAGAACAAGTTAACAGGCAGGCTAGGATTATATCATGGGTCAAAGAATTTTAAAGCAAACCATGCCTTCCAAAGAGGAGTTTAGTCTCCAGAAGCAGAGCAGTCCTACTGATGTGATTCATTCTGAGTTACAGTAAACTTTAGTGGAATCCAGTCAATTCCTCTGACAGAGTACCCCTAAACAAGAACCAGAATAACTTTAAAAAAATTACATTGTTAGAAACATAATTGTCTGATCTTGGACAAATCATTTTGCTATTCTGGGTTTCAATTTGTTTTAATATAATATGAAGAGGCAGTGTGGGATGATCCCCAAGGGTCCTTCCAGCTGCAACATTATATATTCTAAGATCTTTTCCAGGTCTAACATCCTATGTTCTGACAAGGTCCCTCTGTAAACCTGTGGTCTATGCACAAAGTCTCTTTCTAGTCCTGATATTCTAGGTTCTGTGATTCTCTAAACAACACCCACAGAATAAGTTTAGCTTGCTGTGCATAAGATCAAGTAAAGTCTGAAAGTATTTTTGGACTCCTATTTTTAGAAATCAGTGAATTGCCTAAAAAAAAAACTGTATCACAGCCTGGAGCCTTTTCCCATTTGAATTAGAAGAGCTTCCTGAAATGGTTAGGGACAGAAACTCATTTTGGAAAATTTTTTTTGGGGGGAGATCATACTTGAATTCCCCATTTGGTTAGCAATTTGCACTTCAGTATTCTCAAGGAGAAAGTAGCACATAATTCTCTCCTCAGAATTCACATTTTAAAATACATTACTTTTTTCTGTTTTGAAGATAGATATGTTTGCTTCAGAGACTAGGAATGTTCTTTAAAGTGACACCTAAGCTTCACACACAGCTAAGATACCTTTTTCATGAAGACATCAAATTTTCCCACTGTAATTTATTGTTTCTTTATTTCAAGTTCCTTTTACATAATAATAACTAATAAAAATAATAATAGTGAGTATTTTATGACTCTTTAAAATTTATAAAGCCCTTTAAATAGCTATCTTCCAAATACCTATTTGTTTGTTTGTTTGTTTTTTACTAATGAGGAAATTGAGAGGTAAATTTGCTCAAAGTCATACAGCTAAGAAGCTTCTAAAGTGCAACTGGTGCAATGGACAAATGAAGCCAGTTTTTGGAGCTGGCTGCAACACACATCTGAGTCCAGCACTCTATTCATTAGGCCACCTAGAGAGTTGATCCACCAAATAATAAGGCACCATGATAAAGTATGTAGCACAACTTAGAGGCAGCAGACTTCTCTTTGGATCCTGCTCCAAAGAGTTCCTAAATGTGTTATTAGTAAGGTCTAACTAACTTTGAAGTCTTAAAATGAGCTTCTAGGAAAGCCAAGGGATACCCTTGGCAACAATACCCCAGTTGATATCTGATTTCTCCCAGCCCTGTGAAACTTCTCTACCCATGATTTGCCAGGGTATCTGCTCATGGTACCTACTAGGTACCATGATACCAAGAAGAATGAGATAGTTTTCTCTCTTCTTCTCCTTCTCTAGCCCCTGATATTCATTTGGAATTGTCTTTAAAAGTTAATTTGTAGGCATATTTATTACCATTTGCCCTGACACATAGAGAGAATGTTCACTAACGCACCAGAATTTTTAGTAATAACTCTATTTACTCCAGAAAGGATTTAACCCTGAGGAGCTCTGAAGAATCCTAGATTGCTAGAGCTGGAAGGGACCTAAAAGATTCATTTACAACCTCATTTTACAGATGAGTGGCTGAAGCCCAGAGCAAGGAAGGGATATAATTGTCATCACACAGCTAGGCCTGGACAGAGCTGGCCCTGGAATTTAGATCCCTCACCCCTAGTCCAGCGTTCTTCTATGTTCCAAGCAAATACTTAATAAAGTTTCATGATTCTCATCCCTTTTTCACCCCAGGAAATTGCTGACCTAAATGTATAGAATCTATTTCATATTAATGCTATTATTTTTGTACTTGATGTAGTGATTAGCGTACCATGGACCTGCCGCTAATACATCCTGGCTGTGTAACCTTGAACAAACCAAGGGTTACCTGCCTTTAACCTCTGAAGGTTAAAGCAAAGTGAGGTTCAGAATGACAAAATGATTTTCCCAAGATCAAACAACTGTGTTTCTAACAATGTAATATTTGTTTTAAAAAGTCATTCCGGTTCTTGTTTAAGGGCATTCTGTCAGAGGAATTGGTTGGATTCCATTGAAGTTTACTTTAATTCAAAACGAATCACATCATATGATGCTCTAGTCCTACAAACTGCAAAGAGGTCTCTGCCCTGGATCTTAGATTTATAGATAGAATAAACCCAGAAGACCCTCTAGTATAAGTCCCTCATTTTACCATCAAAATTACTTACTGGAGTCACAGAGAAGTCAGATTATTTACTGGGGTCATAGAAGTTCTAAGTGAAAGAGACCATATTTGAACTCAAATTTTCTGACTGGTAAGACACCTTCCCCTTATCACAATTACTTTCTGGGAGGAACTAGATAAATACTAATGATCAATTGATGAATTCTCAGATACTTGAAGCATGAAGTTGTTACTTTTTAAAATATAGTTTTATGCTTTGTAATATCTTATCTAAAAGTTCGATTAATCATATGAAAGAAGCAAGACCAGTATTATTCTGCCCATATGGCAGATAAGTAAGTTATGAAGGAACTACTCAAGATTTTGTAGCTAACAAGTGAGTGACCCAACAGAAATCCTAGTCTTCTGACTCCAAGTCAGTATGAACTTTTCTAGACAACCATCCCCTTCTCCCAGTTATCCACCATGATTTTTTTTAGCAAACACTTTTTAGAACTTAATAATATGATACTTTTGATTTAATAATGGCATAATACTCTGATTATTATCACAAATCAATGTATGAGAAGAGCTTCTTACTAAGGAACCGAAATATAGTGTGGATAATGGCTTTTTCCATTGGCTAGACCAACCAAGAAGAAGTGTATGTCTTACAAACACTTATGGACAGGACAAGTTCTTAAAATTCATTTATAGCTCTTAAATCCCTCTAAATACAGGTGAGAGAGGGTTTGACTGAGTCTGCCATTGCAACTATGGCCCTCATTTTTGACTTTGTCTTTACATCCTCTTTCAAACCCTTTAGAAATCTGTTGGAATTTGAAAGAAAACCAATGACAAGATGTCATGGGTGTGAAAATTTATAAAGTAATAGTCAGTGAGATGTTTGGGTGTGGGGCCTATACTGATTTCCTCAGTAGATGATTTATGAGGGCCTAATTATTTAATTACCAGGTGACTGCAATTTTTAAATTTTTTCCCATTTTAGAATCATTTCATCTGGTAATTCTTTTAAATGTTTTGGCTCCTCTACTATACTGAAGTGATTATAGTTATTTCTGAATGCGTCTTTCTCTGTAACACCCATGCCAAACTACTTCTTATGACTTTTTCAAAATATAATTCAAACATTTATTTTGTTAAATATTTGTAATCTCTCACTCCTTGAAAAGGTAAGCAATATTATGTTGTTTTTTGTCCTTTTATTTTCAAATAGAAGCAGTGATGTCATGAGTGGTATCTGGACTCATGGGTGAATTGAATTTAAGTGAGGCAATATTGCACAAAATCATCAGCTTCACTTTCTCTTCCAGCGTCATCAAAATCCAGTGGAAGGACAAAAGTCAGTGTGACTGGCAATAACTAAGAATACATTAAATGATCTTGGTATTCCATGTCTGATCAAGCTCTAAGCTCTCCACAACACTGGCTTTAACTGCCTTCATGGCCGTTGGAAGAAACTGTTCTCAATTGACCCTTTAGCTGGGGGAAGTTTTCAGATGCTTGGAATAGACATCTTTTTAAGTCACTGTTAGGTGTGAGGTCAGTTAAGCTCAACATAGTTTAACTTGCCAACTGAGAAGGTTTTACTACAGTGTGGCTTTTGTGTATACTTCTTCGAAGCTACAGGAAAGAAATGGGGTGAAAGGTGGACACCAAAATTGGATATTTATATATATATGAAATCATACAAAACATAACTACATTATAAAAGAAAACATACATCGTATGACTTAAAATATTAATTCTTCTATCATGTTTCTTTTATTGGCCCCCATTATTCCACTTACATATCTATATTATAGCATATATATATTATAGCATATATATATTATAGCATATATAATACCACACGACACACCACACCACACACACACACACACACACACACATATATATATATATATATATATATATATATATATATATATATATATATATATATTTATACATATATTATAGCATCATACTCCTAAACGGTCTCCTTGCTCCCAGCCACTCTGATGTCTAATTTAAATTATGTCAAAATCTTTTCTTTAAAGCACAGGTGGAATTTGAATTCAAATTCTCTAACTGCAAAATCTGTGACTATTACTCTAGCTACTGTGTGTGTGTGTGTGTATGTGTGTGTGTGTGTGTGTGTGTGAGGGGGGGGAGAGAAAAGGAGAGGAGGAAAGAGAATTAGAGTTAGAAAGTTTAGATGAGAAAATCTTCCTTTCCTTGTTAGTTTATAGCCTACCAGGAGAGAGACAAAGAGAGAAATAGAGAAAGAAAAACAGGAGAAAGAGAAAGAGAAACAGGAGAGAGAGACAGAGACACAAAGAGAAAGAGACAAAGAAACAGAGAGAGAGAGAGAGAGAGAGAGAGAGAGAGAGAGAGAGAGAGACAGAGACAGAGACAGAGACAGAGACAGAGATATGGAGGGAGGGAGAAAGATGTGAATTAGATGATCTCTAAATTTTAATGTATAAATTTTAAACTTTGACTCTTTGATCTGTGTTCAAAGCTCATATCTTGCTATTTTCTAGCTCTATGATCACAGACAAGTTACTCCTCTCTCAGAGCCTCATCTGAAAATAGGGATAACCACATTTGCAATCCTAACCTCCCAGGGTTATTACCAGGCTCTGATCAGATGGCATGTGTCAGGACTTAGTAAATCTTCAAAAACTCCATGAATGCTAGTTACTATTATTCTTACTGATAATGGAGAAATTTACCCCCAGACCTGTCAAACTTCCAGAATTTAATAGACACACAAGGAAGGATTAACTTGCTGTACAAAACAATGAGGCAGTACAGCCTTCAGGTTTCTCCAGTCCAATCAATTCCACCCAAACCACAAATATTTTAGCATTCCCTCCCCACACCACTGACATTATTCTCTAAGAGCTGAAGAGACCACAGTCCCAGAGGACTAACAATGCTTCAGAAACCCAAATGAACCCTTTCACAGAGGCCCAGGGACTTAAGCTTTATTTTCTTCTAGGAGCTGTCTCAAGAGGATCCCATGTGATGACAGAGAAAACCAACAGAATATAAAAGAGGCACAAAAGGCAGTGGAGAGGCTGCAGTTAAACACAAATCATTTCCAATTTTTCCTTCCTTTCTTAAAAATGAAATCTCTTAAAAACTCCTTTCTAATGGCTGCCTCAATAGCCAAGAAGAGCCATGAATCAGGATGTCACAATGTCAAGAATCTGGGACTCCTTCAGTGTGAAATTACCTCCACCAATGAAGATCACAAACCATTTTTAAATTATAGTCTTAGAGAGTAGTCTGAGGTTCTGAGCTCTAAATGCCTCATCCACATATAGTCAGTATCAGAGGCAAGGCTTTAACTCATTAACTTATTGACACTGACATCACTATGACCGGCCATTTCACTTTTCATTTGAAAGTAAAGATAATATTTGTGCAAACGAATAGCAAGCACTTATTAATCACCTACTATATGCTGGTGAGTTTTTCTAGGTAGGAGTTATTAAGCACCCACCGTGCTGGTGATTTTGTTAGATAGAAGTATTATCAAGACAGATTTGAAATAGTTTATTCATTCAAGGAGCTAATCATATTGAGAAAAATTATAGGTGTATATAAAGCAAATATAGAGTAATTGAGTAGGTGGTGGGGAAAGCAGGGACACCTGGGAGGATTAGGAGAGATCTCATGTTGAAGACAGCATTTATAGTCTTTGGAATAAAATTAGGAATAATTTTTAGTGATGTAGAATATGGCATCAATGTTTAGATGAGGAGATTGGAGAATGGGATTTCTAAGGTACATTCCAGTTGGTTTATTGTCATTACTTTCAATAAAGAGACTTTTTTAGTTTACTGTTGCTGTCCACTTCCAATATTAATTAATATCAAGATATACAGTTCCTTTTTGAAGTCAAGGACTTATTAAATCATAGCTACTCACATTCTGCAAGGCTTCTGCCATACTATCAAAAGAGATGGGATCTGACCCAAATTAATATAATTTGCTATCATCTGTGGCTCTGTAGAATTGATCAATCCAGCAATACTATACCAAGGATATAATATTCTCACCCAGACTGTTTCTTGGTGACTCTAGCTGGGTTCTATGTTTGAGCTTGCATTTCCTCACAAATATACCCAGCTAAACTATTTGGATGGTTCTTTCCCAGCAATCCTCCAGTGGGTGTCTTCAACTGCATGTTGATAATCTGTGCTAAGTCACCTAAAATTAATTCAACAATATTATTAATCACTGACTGTGGAGCAGCTAGGTAGCACAGTGCCCTATCCCTGAAGTCAGGGACTTGAGTTCAAATGTGGTCTCAGATACTTAACACTTCCTAACTGTGTGACCCTGGACAAGTCACTTAATGCCAATTGCCTCAGCAAAAAATAAAATAAAATAAAATAAAAATCACTGACTATGTGCCCTGCACCAGGAAATTAGAGTTAGAAAGTTTAGGTGAGAAATTCTTCCTTTCCTTGTTAGTTTATAGCCTACCAGGAGAATGACACTAATGTAATATCACAGAAGCGTATTTTAGAAGTACAGATCAAAATTCTACATTGAATAAGAGGGAAAATTATTGCCAAAAGGGAACATGAGAAATCTTCATGAAAGAATTAGGATTTATATTTAGCCTTAAAGAATACAACTAGAGAAAGAAGGAAAGAAGGTCATTTCAAGCACACAAAAAAATAGAGTGAGGGAAGCCTTTAGGTAGGAAAGAAAATTAAGCAGAGTCTATTGAGGAGCTAAAACAGTAGTCTAGTTTAAATAGAGGGTAAGAAAAGGAATTATAGAAGACACATTAGGAAAAAGGATGGTGGTATCAGATTTAGGAGAGTCTCAGATGACATGTACTGAAGTCTCTTTCTTGGTTATCTCATCCTTCCTTCTAATAGCTACACTAAACATCTTTTTTCTCTTCCTTACCCTATCCTGGGTTTTCAGCTCTCCATTGATGGTGTCCAGTCGTTGAGTTTGTAAGTTTACTTTTGGCTCACAGGCAATCCTTGACTAAAGCTGACAAATATATACCAATGTGCCCCTCCTTAAATACTCTACTTTGTCCAGGACCAACCAGCACATCATTGATTATAAGTAGCCACTTCATAAGTGCTTCTTAATGATATTGATTAAATTAACTGAAGTTTCTTCACCCTCATTAAGCTAAAGATTTAATTATTCATTTATTGAATAATCATCAGACATTTTAAGTGCCTTCTAATGATTGAATTAATAGGGTGGGGAAAAGCATTTGTCATGCTTTTATTAAGTACTTAGTGGGCTAGGTGATTCAGTATAATATAATATATAATATATATATATATAAATAAAATACTATATTATGTATACATACATAGTATAGTATATAACATATATATTATATATTGTAGTATATATACTATGATATATCTATAGTATAGTATAGTATACGTATAGTATAGTATAGAATACTTAGCATTTGTGCAAGATGGATTGGAATGGATGGAAGCCAGAAGTAGTAAGGACACTAGTGTAATCAACAAGTTGAATGGCAATGTTCCAATTATTTCATCACATTCTCAATTCTTATTTGCAAAACCCCCAAAGTTGGGCATCTATTTTGTGTTCCTTCTCTAAATTACTTTGGGTGTGTAACAAGATGAAAGTATGAAAGGAGGGTATTTAAAAATATGCCTCTATGAGTATTTATTCAACACCAGTTCTGACAGACACTAGAGTCTGAGACAGAAGAACAAAAGGTTTATTTGTTTATCTGGGGACAAGAAAATGCATGTCTATCTTTCTATAATGCAGACAAATGATTGCTTGCTTTACAGTATCCACTAGCACAGGTCTCATTGTCAGCCAACATGCCTGGACCAGTCTGTGTTGAAGGTTTTCCAAACTATTCTCACAGAAATTCAGTTGGCTGCCCCACATTCTGGGATTCCAAGTTCAGAAACATTAGGGACAAATGTTACTGATGTCATTCACTGTTTGTTTGTTTTCAAAGATAAGTACTGCAAAGTTATCAAAAAGGACTGACTTCAAATCCTGACTCTGCCATGTAGTGCTTAAGTGATCTTGGACGTGACTTAAATAACAACTTAGAGCCTTGGTTTATCCTTTTATAAATTGTAAAACTAAGATTCAATTCCTGGCTCTTGCACTTTCTAGCTGTGTGCCCCTGGGAAATAGATTTTGATGAGTTTGTTTCCTCATCCATGTATTGCTGTTCTTGAATCATTTCATCCAGACTTTTCATGACCCTTATTCAACTTAGAATATCTACAATATCTTCGTTTGTGTTTCACTTTCCTCACTAACAAAAGTCAAAGCTTCTTAAAGATAAAAGCCTTTTGATACTTTTCCATTGTCTCTTGGAATCCTACAATCAAATGTACATGGTCATAGTAATCAAAATGCCTCCAATTTATCTTCATCAATCAAAAGTTACCCATCTTAGATCCCACCTATATGAAGGTAAATCCTTCATAAATCCCATGATTGCTGAATTTTAACATATCACCTTATTCCTGCACCAACAATTGGCCATCTGGTCAATCTTACCAATGCCAGCAAAATATATTTGTTTAAACTCCTGATTGTAGACATCCTGATTTATTGCCAAATAATATTATTTCCTCTTAGAATGCAACTAGAGGAATATTTTATTCCAATAATCACTCACTTTCTTCTGAATATTTGAGAATCTCAATGGAACTGCTGAGCCCCAACTGCTTGCTCCTGGCCTGAGAGTAAAAATGAAAAGATTAGAGAAGTTGTAACTCAGAGGAGAAGTGACTACTGACTGTCCTGGATTCTGTAAACCCTATGAGTGTGCTTTTCAGAGAAGAGAATGAGATGCAGCTCAGCTGACTGTAATGAAGAAATGATTCTGGTCCCTCATTGAACTAGGTTTGTTATGTGAGAAAGGTCTCACCTTGCTCTCACTTACAGTATGACAATAAGCTAGTCATTTCTGCCCTTTAGTGTCACTATTAAAGAGGTGGAGTCTATTATAAAGAGAATCAGGAGGCAGGCATCTGATATTCTTTGAATTTATTTTACGTTCTGCTTCTTTGCTAAAGCTACTAATTGTTTTATTGTTTCATTGAATTTCTCATATTCTTTAAGCAAAATACCATTATTATCTGCAAACAGATAATGTTCGTTCCTCTTTGCCTAGGTTTATCATTAATCTTCCTTCTTTTATTACAATATCTAACATTCCACAATTTTATCCATAAAGACAGTGAAAATGCACATTTTCATTTTACACTTATCTTAATGGAAAAGCTCTCAGAGTTTCCCTGGTCAGACCAAGTTCTTCATTCCATCTAATCTTCTACCTCCACCTATTTTACCATTTATTTTGCTTCTATGACCGTTTTCCAATCTGAAAAAACACAACTCAGAAAGAATCCAAGGAAACCATGACCCAATTAATATATTGAACTCTGGAATTTCTATGCTGATGTTGAGATATTTTGACTGATGAAAAAGAGAGAATTCACCTAGTTCATTACACATAGTTGGCATCAGACCACACTTTGCTAATGGAAGACCAGTAGAAGATCTGCATCTGTGAAGGGGATTTTCCACTTAAAGTGCCCAACATGGGTGGAATCATAGGTCTGGACGCTTTCTTCCCCATGCTCATTTAAAACTATTCTATTAAATTTCTACCTTCACTTGTTAACTGACCATTCCCCCATCTCTTGATTACCCTTTTTTATTTTTCTCACCTTCCTTCTTTATACATCCTTGTTTCCAATAAGTTCTTCCTTCTCTCCTGCCTTCCAAGGAAAAGTCTCCTTTATTTTGTTTCCTTCCTTTTAGCATTTCAACATGTAGCTGGGAAAAGGGATGAGCTTATTGCTCAGTGAAGTATATACTTATGGCTCTGCAGGTTTCTATTTCCCTACTTGCCATTATAAACAATTACTAAATAAGTCTTGCAAGATCAATTCAAAGCTTATCTTGATTCTTTTCAAATGACCTCATGGCAAGAATGCTCTTCAGATACTGATCTGTGGGTTTAGTGTATCTGAAATCATTTTAAGTCTGATTTTATGACTAAGAGCCACAACAGATGAAAAGCTGGCTAGTCACTGAATGAACTCCCAATAAATTTCCTAATCTGTTTCCATGACAAAAACCACATGATTTTAGATATCTTCTGTGATGACTCAGAGATATACAAATTCAAATTTAGTCACTTCTTTTGAACTAATCTCTTATCACTAATTGCCTATTGGCTATTTCCAACTGGATGTCCCATAGTTATCTCAAACTTCACATATCCAAAACAGAAATCATCATTCTTTACCCCAAACTTACCTTTCTTCCAAACTTTATTATGTCAATCAAGGGTACCACTATCCTTTATTCCAGTCACCAAGGCCTTAAACCTCAGAGCTATCTTTTTTTTTTTTTACTCTTCATCTACAGTCAGTTACCAAATCTTAAAATAGCTCTCTCCAAAATAACTCTCATTCAGCCCATGCTCTATTTTATATACCTATTTCCATGTATTTGCTTCATTACATTAGTCTCTAAATTGATATTCCTGCCCCAAAGTTCTCCTCTCCACAACCCACATTCCACATGCACCCTACTTTGGCATTCTCTTCTCACCTAGAGGCTCTGGGACCTTTAAACCATCAAAATATTACAAATCTAACTAGACCTACCAAGCTTCTCATCGATTATTCTTGTGCTATATCTCATTTTTCTTCCCACCATCTTCTTCATTTAAGTAGACTCCACACTTCTACTTTCCACCTAGAAGCCCTGAGCTTCCGATTAGGTCAAAAGCACCACCTGTGATGTGATTGTAATAATGAAGTTGTTTTCCATATCTAGCCAAAGCCAGACCTACCACACTGCTATCTAGCCAACTGTTGAAGGGTATAGTCTATATTCCAACTCAAGTCTCCTCACTCCATCTTGAATGACCTATCCACTATATTTCAGATTTCCAAAGTCCCTTCCAACCATCAAACCCCTAGCTCTCTAAGATCCCATTCACTCATGACATTCGTTTATTAAGGACTCTTCTGACTTTATTACTCTCTCTTCTAAGACAGTTCCAATGATAAATGTCTTGTGGTACTATGGTTTCCCCACAATTATACCCTCAATTACTTGGATGTAGATGTTTATGAGATAACACATCATAATGCTCACATTTCATACTATCCCTGGATCCTGAGGGATGGCAACTTTTATTTCAGATTTTTAAACCTAAACCAGATCAGTCACTTGTTTAATTGAACTTGCATGGAATCACTCACCCTGTCAGTTTGATTGCAATGTTTGTGTGGTCGTTCAGGATAAATTAGCCTGGAAAGACACCAGACAAATATAGAAGATCTAAGTGACTGAGGCTATTAATCTGTGGATCAGCCACTCCCCTTCACTCCTTTCTTCTCCCCTACTCTGGGAGAAAAATCTATCCCAGCCCTGAATGCTAAACTTTGAGCATAAAGGACACACCTCCTTCCGTTAACTCCCCAGTAGTTATTATACTAATTATGCTAAGATAGCCAGCAATGGGAATAGCAACCCTAGCAATCTGAGGTTCTGGCTGTTTCAATGAATGGCAGGCAATCCTTTTCCATGTCAATTTTTATTTGGAAGCCATGATTAAAAGGCAGAAGAACCAAGCCAAGGATCACCACCCATGATCAGACTATTATTCTAAAAACGTCTGGTGCATTACAAAGTCCACATTCACTCAAAATATTGAATTCACATAAATAAGGCAACAAATAAGGAATTTAGAAATTGTAAATAATTCTGAAATATTAAATCTACTATAGGTAATGTGAAATAAGGTAAATTGGGATTATTCTAGGTTCAACCATAAAAGCAAAGCCTTTCTGGGAGGAAGACATATTTTTCTTAGTTGTTAAAGCAATAGTAATGTCTTCCTTCTAATAGTCATATCTATGGTAAAGAATTATGGAACACTAGAACACTACATAGCAATACTTGCCTGCCTAGCCTTATACCTTGTCTCCAGCTGTTAAATTGTAGAGTGTTCCCTGTTCATTGTTAAATCTGTTCCAGCCTCAGAAAAACCTACAACTATAGCTGTAAGAATGCTCTGTCATGGCCCCAGGGCTGAAATGGGCTCTCTTTTCTGGAAAAAGGAGTAATATGTTTCCCAGATTATCAGTGCTCTCCAATACAAATAGAATATTATTTCTATTCCCCAAGAATATATTTAAATGTATTTAAAGAAATTTATTTAAACATCAGGTTAAATACTGAAGAGATTATGATAAATGCAACAGAATTGGTGCCCTCAAAGAGTTCATATCCTACTAGAGAAGGTAATAAAGCATGTAAACAATTATAAATAATAGGAGAGAGTGGTGAAGATATTAGAGCTGAAGAGTGCCTTTAGTGATCAAGCAGCTCAATTCTTTATTTTACTAAGGAGGCACTTTAAGCCTGGATAAATGAAATATTTCCCAAGGTTATAGTCAATCACTAAAAGAAAAGATATCCAAAACTCAGATCTTCTGGCATCTAGTCCAGTATTAAGTCTTTCATTTTATTTTATGTCTTTATGTGAGGAACCCCACCACCAGCACCCCAATAGCAAATTCTCTCTAAGCCTGTTGATAAATTTTGCCACCAATCAAATTAAGTCCTGGAAAGATTTTTGAGGAGCTCAGAATTCAAATAATTTTTCTTCAACCACATACTTAGTCAATATAAATGGAGGAATTTGAATCCAGTTTTTTTGGCTCTAAGCACTATATTGTACACATTATAGCATGCTGAAATAGTAACTTTTAGGTATATCAAATTGCATTAAGAATTAATATTGTGTCAATTCTATGATGAAGGTAATAAATATATAATCATTACCATTTCATAAATAAAGAACATGCAAAAGGTTTAAAGATCTTTTCCAGGGTCACATTGTTGGGGGGCTAATTAATAAGCTGGGTTTTTACTCCAATGCTACCATTCTTTCTAATCAGTCTCTGAAGATAACTCCTTAAGTCCACAAGTACTGAGAATAAAAAAATGAATGAGAATCCTTGATATTTCAGGAGGAACAGAGCCAATTGTGTAAGCTGTAAATTTGTACTCTGGCCTCAAACTTGATCACTTTTTCCCAGGGTTAAAATTCCATATTACTCCACGGCCCAGAATAATTTGGCTCCATTTCTGAGCTATTGCTTATGTCTGCCTTGAACTTTGACTGATACTACCTCTGAAATGTGTTATCTGGCCTTCTTATAACTACTAATTCCCAAAACAGCTACATGATATGGCCATGCCCCAGAGAAATAGTTATAAGTCAGTAGGGTTCTAAGAAATGATATGTTGCCATGGAAAGAGCATTGGGAATGAAGTCACAGCATCAAAAGCTTTTTTTATTATCCCGACAAGTCAATTCTTTCCCTGCACCTAGGTAAACTACAGTCATTAGTCTAGCAATAGATATTCCCTAAAGTCTTTTCTAGTCTTAAAACCTCTAATCTAACCAGAATTATGACTAGTTCCCATGACTAATTAAAGCAAGATATATATATTGGATGCAACAATTCTAAATCTGAGCACTTACTATGAATAATGAAAATAGAACAAAAATATCTCTTTTTTGTTTCCCTTTGTAATCATTGGATATTTGTAATATAAGTTAATGGAGCTAATTAATAAGGCAAGGACATCAATACCCTACTCTCTGTTGGAGGAAAGTTCTTGAATCCTGCTTGACCTAATCTTATTTATTAATGAGCTAGTTAGTGGGAAACATTGCTTTTGGAGCTTAAAATTTAATTTTCTTCAGGGACTTGGGTCTCTTATAGAATCTTGAGATTCAACATATCTTGGATACTTCATTTATGTATTCAATATTTATTAATAAATTCAATATATATATTTTGTATACTTTAAAACCCATGTATACCTAAATATAAATAACTTCCCCTTCAACACAAAGCAAGACTTAAATTCAACATTCAATTCCATTCTCCAGATTTGAATGTTAGCTTTCTTTTAAACCATCAAAGCATTCCCCTCAAGAACAAAGGCAAATATCAGAGCTATTAAACATCACTAAGATTATCAATAATCATTTATTAAATTCTTATCACCTAGAGTTGCCCAAAGATTTTAAGCAGTTATAATTCTTAAGAAATTAAGTTTTAATAACTTAAAGCTGCATCAAATTTTGTTTTGTATTTTATGTCATATATAATAGACATGAAAGTAAATGCTATAGATCAGGGCTTCTTAAACTTTTTCCACTTAAGATCCCTTTTTGTTCCAGAAAATTTTATGCAACCCTAGGTATATAAAATAGGGATATAAATCAAACATTTGTTGTTAATAAATTATATAATTTCATGACTTCCCTCCCTCCCCCACAGTCAGTTACCTAATATCATATGGAGTTACAACCCATAGTTGATGAATCTTTGCTCTAGATAAAGCCAGGGCTATATGTTTTTTATCTTCCTATCCTTGAGGCATTTACATAAGATATAGGATATATACAAAATAATAGAATCTATGTTTGTGGGGGACTTCTAAGGCCATCTAGTCCAAATATCCTATATAAGAACTTATGCTAAAATATAACAGAGGAATGGTTACCTAGCCCTAGACCATCCTAGATCACCAGTGAGAAACTCCAGTAACTCAGAAGGAAATGAATTTTATTTCTCAATCATTATAAATTGCAGTCATTTTCCTTTGGTCAAGATTAATTCTATTTCTCTACCACTTCTATCCAGGATTGTCAAGGAATATATCTAGTCAAAAATATGGCAATCCATCACCTCTATGATAGCTCTACATATACTTCATACTGTTGGGCATCAGTTTTCTCATCAATAAGATAATTGAGCTTACTTCAATAATGTCAAACAAACACACATTGGACACTAAATTATACATACCACTAGCATAATGACTTGGAAAGCCAAAAATTAATATAATCTCCATTTAATTGCATTTTTATTTACTTTGTTAAATATTCCCCAAATATATTTAAATATGGTTGAGCCAAACCTGGAAGAGTTAGGAGCTCTAATACCGACAAGCCTGCAGATAGAGTGTTGACATTTCTGAATTAAATGCCACAAAAGTAACTTCCAACAATAAGTCTGTGGTATTATCTTTTCTCCATGTCTTCATTTTAAAGGCAAAACATTGTCAGTTCTTCTGCAGATAGATGTACAAAATAATGTTGACACCTTTTACCATCCTCTGGGCATTTGCTAGCAAGTCAATCAATAAGCATTCCTCAAGTCCCTATTTCATAAGCATGAGGATACAAAGAGAGATTTTTAAAATTTGTCCTTATTCCCAAGAAACTCTTGTCTAGTAAAGGAAATGATATGAAAACAACAATGCATAAATACTGTCTATACAGGGGAAGGAAGGATGCCATTTCTAAGGTGGAAACAAAAAAATAGAAAATAATGGATAACTTACTTATATATTTAAAAAGTTATATATAGTAAAACTTTTGCAGTTTTGTATGCAATCATATTTTAATACAATACTATGTATGGAAATGGTTTTTTTTCAACAAATTAAAAATAAAATAATAAAAAATCCTAAATACTTTCTTCTATAATAATAGGATAATTGAAGAAAATCAATAAAAGGAAGGTAGTTTCTCAAATAGTGTACCTACAATTGAAGATAATACTAAATAAAAATGCAATTAAATGGAGATTATATTAATTTTTGGCTTTCCAAGTCATTATGCTAGTGGCATGTATAATTTAGTGCCCGATGTGTGTTTGTTTGGCATTATTGAAATAAGCTCAAATAGTATATTGTTGACTCATATTGAGTTTACAATCAGATAACCAGGTCTTTTCCAAGCTACTTTCTTACCATACTTCCACCATTTTGTAAGGCTGGATTTGATTTTGTGATCTCAAGAATAACAATTGACCATTATCCCAATTAAATTTCATCTTATTTGGTCCAAGTTTATTGTTGAGATGTCTTTGTGTTTGTTTATTTTCTGGATTCTGACATATTCAGAATGCTAACTATTCTACTTTGTGTTATCAAAAAAGTGGATTAGCAGGCCAATTATACTTTTATCTAAACAGTTGACAAAAACATTAAATAATCTAGGACCAAATCCACTTTCATGAAGATGTTCCACTAAAGACCTCTTTTCAAGTTGATGTACTAATATTCATTCTTTGGATTTGATAATTCAATCAGTTCAAAATCCACCTAAACAATCTAGCCGTATATCTGTTCATCTTTTCCTTATGGGTAGAACATGAGGTTTATGTCAAATGTTTTATAAAAATGTAGGCAAGCCATGTTCAAAACATTCAATCTACCTATGTAATTAACTCTATCCAAAAAAAGAGAAATGGATTATTCAATAAATATTTATTGAATCTCTCTTATTTGCCAGACAATATATTAAGTGCAGAGAATGTAAAAAGAGGCAAAGGCTATCACTGTTATCAAGAAGTTTATACTTTAATGGAGGAGAAAACAAGCAAACTAAAAATATGCAAACTATATAGAGGACAAATTACTTGAATTAACAAAGTTTGGCAAAGGTTGCCTATAAAAGGTGGGATTTTACTTGACATAAATAAGGAAGTCAGAGAAACTAGGAAGTAGAGATAAGAAATGAGAACATTTTTAAGTGAACTGAATAGAACCAACAGAATATTGTACATAGCAACAAGATTATGTGATGATCAACTGTGACGATCTTGGCTCTTTTCAATAATGAGGTGATTCAGGCCAATTCCAAAAGACTTGTGATGGACAGAACCATCTGCATCCAGAGAGAGAATTATGGGGACTGAATGTGGATCATAACATAGTATTTTCACCTTTTTTGTTGCTTTTTTCCCCTTTCTCAATTATTTTTTTCCTTTTTGATCTGATTTTTCTTGTGCAGTATGATAAATGTGGAATTATGTATGGGTGAATTGCATATGCTTAACATACATTGGATTACTTGTTGTCTAGGGGAGGGGTTGGGAGAAGGGAGGGAGAAAAATTAAGAATACAAGTTTTTGCAAGGTTGAATTTTGAAAACTCTTTGCATATTTTTAAAAACAAAAAGCTATTATTTAAAAAAAGTGAGAGTTCATGTTTCAGACCTCCATGTTTCAGACATGGAGATCAGTCATAAAAAATAGCCAGAATCAAGGCATAGAATGCTTTATTTGTAGGATAACAAGAAGTCCAGTGTTACTGGATTAAAGAATACATGGTGAAGATTAAGAAGAAGGTTGGAAAGGTTGAGGGGGGCAAGTGAAAGGCTTTGAATGCCGTATATATATTTGATCTTAATGATACAGAATCATGGCAGCTTATTGAATAGGGGCCAAAAAGGATGACATGGTTTTTGGACCTTCATTTCAGAAAAATCCCTTTAGTGGCAGAATGGAGATAGATTGGAGTAGGGAGATACTTCAGGAAAACAAAGCCTCCAGTAGACCATTCTAGTACTGCAAACAAGAGATGGATGCCCAAGGCAATACCAATAAACTTGGGATAGAAAATGCTATCCCACAATCAGAAAGAGAATTATGGAGTCTAAATGTAAATAAAGACATACTATGTTCACTTCTTTTTTCTGATTTTTTTTCTTCTCTTCTGTGTTTTTTTTTTTCCTTTTGTTCATATTTTTCTCTCTCAGCATTATTCATAAAGAAATGTGTATTTAAAAAGTTAATGTACCAGAAAAAAATAAAGAAAAAAATATGATGGAGGCCTGTATTATAAGTGTGATAATGTCAAAGGAAAGCAGGGGGTACTAGAAAGATTTTGCAATGGCAAAATCAGTAGACTTCAGCTTCAGATTTGATTTGGGGGGATGAGGAATATGAGATAGCTAGGAGTTAAAGATGCTTCAAGGTTGAAAGTCCTTACATTGGAAGAATGGTAGAGTTTTGAAAGTGGTAAGAAAATCTGTAGGAAGGAAGTGTTTAGGGGGAAAGATGAGTTCAGTTTTAGACATGATGAATTCAAGATATCTACTGGATGACTTGGAGATGTTTGAAAGATTAGTCTGATTTGGCTTACTCTTTATGAAGCCTTGCCATCTTTTAGTAATCACTATTCCCTTCCTCTATAAAATGAGGGGAGTTGGGCTAGATTATCTAGAAAATTATTTCCAGCTCTCAATCACATATTCCTTAAAATTCCACATGATTTGAAAGGTGGTGAGTTGTTTTTTTTTTTTTTTTTAATCATTTGAACCTAAAGAACAATGCCAAATGGAGTTGGGTGCCAACAATTTAAACAATGCAAAGACCTCCAATTGTTGATATATCTAGGCTTTATTAAATTTAGAATATCACAGTTTTCCCCTCTACACAATTTAAACTGGAAACAATAAAGGCAAAAAAGAAATTAGTGGATCTGGATATGGGCTTGTCACTGGTCCCAGGATTAGAATCCTGGGAGGTCCTAGTAAAAAGCTGTGCCTGGCAGGTCTTATCCAAGTGTGCTGCCAAAGGGACCTCAGAATTCCTAGAGAAGAGATTTCTAATTCCTATGGGTAAAATAGTTTTTTTTCCAGAGCTCCAAATGCATGAATACTAAATAATTACTATCCTAGGGGGAAAAACTATAAAGTAACCAAAAAGTACTAGAAGTCAAAAAACTGGAATGTAAATCTCTGATCCCATATCCTAACAACCTTTGTAAATTCAGTCATCAGTTACTTCTCTGAATAACTGAGAGTTTGATTTCCTCAATCTTGGACATTCAGAGTTCTCAGCTCTAAGTTTTCTTACAACTTTGATACTTTAAGTTTGATACTGTAAGTTCTAATAACTCTTCTTCTTCTAAAATTCTATATTTTAAACATCTTTTCAGCTATAATATATTGTGCAGAATTTTTTCTTGTTTTTATTTGTGTCATTAATGAATATTACCTAAAATCACCCCAGAATCAGGACTAAAGAATCTGTGGCTTTGAAAGGGATCTGTGAACCTCAATCAGGGAAAAAAATAAATCTTTATCTAAGTTAACCTCTAACTGAAACAGTATTTTCTCCAATTATTATTTTTTTTATTATTCTAAGAAAAGGTCCATAGGCTTCCTCAGACTGCCAAAAGGATCCATGATGAAAAAAAAAGTTATTAAACCCTGGACTCAATGAATAGAAATAGAAACATAAGTTTTGTATGCTCAGCACAAAATAATCTAGGAAATAAACGCTACACTCAAGACAGGTGTAAGATATTATTTTTACACCTCAAAATATTTTCACATTTGTCCATATCTCAAATAATTTAAGAAGAGTGGGCCAGGAATGCTTTACCTGAATTAAATTTGTTAAATGTCAAGAACCTCATACCAAAAAGAATTCTCTTATTTTTGTCAAGTATTGTCCATGATTTAAGCCTCAAAATAGTGGCAGAGGTAAAGACAAATGTAAATCTAAAAATCCAGGGAGTGTTTGAGTGTTTGACAACAAATTTGAAGCAGACTTAGCTGCACAGATAATTCTTTGTAGCAAGGAAGGCTATACCTAAGGACTTCAATGTTCAACATAATTCAATCAACAACTCTGCATGATAGAGTTAGTAGAACTTGGAAGCCTAAAATATCAAATGTGAAAGGGATCTTAGAATAGAAATTATCAGATTCAGGAGGCAACTTAGGATAATAAAACTAGAAGGGACCTGGAAGATTTTAGTCCAAATCTCCTCATTTTACAAAAGAGGAAAATGAGAGAAAATAAAATTCTCAAGGTCACATAGCTAAGAAAATGGCAGAATTAGGACAAGAATCTAACTGTCCTAATTCCACTGGACTCAGTGCTGTTTTTGTACTGCACATACTGATTTGTTGGGCATATGCCAAGTCTCCTATGGGCTAATGCTCTATCTACTTCAACTTTTAAAATTTAATTCAATGTCACTTCATTTATCTACTTAATTGGTTCTCCTTGATTGGATATAATTGGAAAGTGGTCTAAATCTTCATTCTTAATTTAGGAATTAAGTCAATGTATTCATGCATGGTTAGATAAAATAATTGAGATTATATCATTTGCTTGGAATTCCATATTTGATTTCTAAAGTCCAAAATTCCAATGATTTTAATCTGAATGAATATAGCAATCAATTCACCAAGTCTTTACAATTCTGTATCAAATGAATAGAAGTGGGGGGAAAAAAATCTGATTGAACATGCAAATCTGTTTCTTGAATACTCTGAAGCTAATTATATGAAAGTATCCTTCATATGACAATAACCTAAATAGGCTATCCTTAAAACCTTATTTTTTAAATGAATTGAAGAAGCAAAGCATAGAATATAGTACCAACACAGTTGTCATATTTAATATATATGTATATATGCATACATATATGCATGTATGCATAAATATATAGTGTCCCATAAATCTTAGTTCAGTTTTAAGGACATCTAGCTCAATGTCACAGGCTGAATTTGGATCCAAATTTTCTGAAGATGACACCATGTTAGGCGATCTTTGTTTCCCTGAAATATACAAATGAAAGCAAAGTGGGAGTCATTCAATTATATGATATAAGAGTAGAAAGGACCACGAAGCTCATTTCATCCAACTTCTATATGAATTACAAATCCAAACTAGAGCATCAACTCAATTTAATTCGATTTGGAAATTCTACTTCAGACTTTTGAGAGAGCAGAGAAGAATTGAGAACTTGAATGGAATGAGGAAGAGAATAAAGTTATGTAGGTGACTTGGGAAGAGTCCAGATAAGTGAATTGGTCAGAGGCTGAATAAATGATAAATATAGTGAAATTGGAGGAAATTGAGGAAAATGTAATAAACCTTATTTCAAGTCATATATTTCTTCCAGATTCTACTGAAAGAATGAAAGAGGAGTGGGATCAGGGATAAATAAATAGTTTATAAAAGGATTAAAGACAATGAAGAAGGATTAAGGAGCAGAAATAAAGCGGAAGCTTCAAGAAGAAAAAAGATGATAGTTGGGCAAGCAAAGCAAGGGAATTTAGAAAAGGAAAATTGAAAAATTTGAGTATCAAGAAAATGTATAAGTACATTGTTGAATAAGGTAGATAAATTGAATATTCACAAAAGAAATTGGTGCAAGATGAAAGGAGAAGTATGGTATTAATATGGTAACTTTAGGCTGCTAGGAGGTTCAATGAATAATGTTGGACTTTGAGTCAGGAAGGCTTCAGAAACTGTGAACTTGGAGAAATCCCTTAAACCCATCTATGTCTCAACTTCTTCATCTCTAAAGTGGGGATAATAATAATATTTACTTTACAGGGTTATTGTGATGATCAAATGAGACAACATATATTAAATGTTTTGTATACCTTCAAGCACAATACAAATGTTAAATATAACTTTATTTTTTGTTTTGACACCAAGGGAAGAAAGTTGAATGAATTATTTGAGTCATGAAGTTATGAAGAGGTATTGTTTTTAAGTAAAATTTTGACCAGGTGCTTAGAGTTGAATTGACAACACATAAAAAAAAAGATTGTAAGTCTCAACTATTATGAAGAGTAGGGGTTTTTAATATAAAAATTTGCATTGAATGTGTGATGATCATATTTGTAGCTTGGTAGGTGTTGCCTGTGTTGTGTTCCAAGCTTAGACTGAGCTCCCTCCTGGAGTAGAGAGTGAGCAAAATCAAAGAAGTTCTCCCCACACTCCAAGTCTTTAGGGAGAATGGAGTGCTAGTAAAGGAACTAAATAAGAAATTATCTTTTTTGTCTTATTTTATTGATTCTATTCTTAAAATGTAAATGAAGTGTGTGTGGTGTGAAGGCGGGGTAGCTCCTAGATTTTAGATCTGATTCTCACTGTTGTTGGTAGTAATAATGGAATAATGGAAACCCTGGGGGGTAGATACACTCCCTCCTAGGGTTTTTGATAAAGAAGGAAGAAATTGAGCACAGTCTGACAAGGGTTAAGACCTAATCTATGGATTGTGAAAAAGCAGATTTCAAAGCATGCAAAAGATAGGATCCCATGGAGAAAAGTGCTACAGGGCAAGTGAACCCAGGAGGGATGGGGATGCTAAAGAATGAAATTGTGAAGAAACAAAAGCAAGCAATTCCAAAGAAGTAGGAAATGAGATTTGACAGACATGGAGGTATTGAGAATTTGATTTAAGTGAAGCAAAGTGGTGCAAACTTAGATTTTTTTTTTTTAAAGATGAAATAAATTCAAACAACAGACGATAAATACACAATATTTTTAAAATAAAATAAGAATAATAATTGAAGTATTATCATTCCAAATGAACTGAGACTGGTAAAAGAAAATATGTAGAACAAGATGGGAATTTTCAAAAGTTTTATCAAAAAACAAAACAAAACAACAACATCAACAACAATGAAGGGCAAAGAAGGTATATGAACTTTGCTAGAGATGTATGCAGTGATACCTGACAACAAAGCTGCTCAATATTTATTTTGCAACTATTTTTTTTTTTCTGTAAAGGAAAATGTCATTTGCACTAGAAGTGACAGAACAAAAATTGCTATAAGGAGGTTTATCCCCAGACAAGTTGTTCATCCCTACATTTTTAAAGATCAATAACTTCACAATATTGGAGTCAGAGTCTGGTGTGTTTGGCTGTGGCTAATCAGTCCAATTTGAGTTTGAAAGACATTGCCATAGATAAGGCATAAATAGTCTCTAAGAATATTTAGAGTGGAAGTGGCTCTAGATTTGTGCAGTTCATGTTTTCTTCTATTACATTTCATGTTGTCCATAAGTGTGTGTACCTTTCAGATAGTGATAATAAATAGAATCACCTTTAAAATGTTTTTGTGTGTGTTTTGACATGGGAAGGATGGAATTCCTAATTCCCATGGTAAGCAGACTAAGGTTTGTATGAAGCAGACACTTTTAAAGGTACATTTTCTTACCCATTTCTTCTGCCAGATAAGCAGAACAGTCCTTAAAAAATTAATTTAGACACCTATAGAGTTGCAGAATCCTAGTTCTGCTTCAGTCCAGTGAAAAGATAACCAAATGCCCTGGGCCAGGATTGTGACTACAGCTCCCAGTATGTCCACACCTGCTACTTTGTCGTTCACCTACTACCACAGGACTTTATGGGAGATGAAGTAGTAGATTATGATTAGATAACTGGTGTGTGAATTTGATTTAAGTGAAACAAAGTGGTGCAGAATCATCAAATTTATTCTCTTATATCTTGGGAATTCATGGAGGACTACTATCTTTGGCGAGAAGGCTTTCCAAGTCTTTTCAGCACTGCTTGCCCATCTTAATTTCCAACTGTCACCAACTCTTATCTTAGACTCCAAAAAGCTGTAGCATGTTATAACAGCTATACCCAAGCTTGCCAGATAGACCAAACTGGTTAAGGGTAACTGGAGGGTCTCAAACCCATCATTGAGTTAGAGGAATACTTACTCAAGCATAAAGATATCTTGTTGAGGAAAAGAACAATTTTCTTCCAGTGGCTAAAGAAAGTGCTGTGGAGTACTCAGGCTTGGTCAGATAGAGAATACATCAAGATCATTGTATCTTGGGTCATCCCTACTCATCTTGACTTCTATCTTGCCACTGGACACATGACCCAAAATAAGTAAAGTGATAACAGCATAGTGCTTAGGTTCTTTGATCCAGATGGAGTAGATGTTTTGGTCCTGAGGTATCTGGCAGATATAATTCCTGAATACTTAAAAGATGAAGGGGAAGTGTGTGGTGAGAATTCCACCAACTAAAATTGTATGAGACAATACTTCAATTTAAATATATATATATATATATATATATATATATATATATATATATATATATATATATATATAAAACTTAAAAATTATAAATCACAAAGCTTAACTGTGATGATTGCATTAGCACTCTGAATACCTAAGAATCAGCTGGAGTCAGGAAAAACAAAAGTCCTAGGTCTTTATTGTTGATCTTTAGTGGTAGAAGTGAAGGAAATGGACACACTGGATTTCCGGGACCTCACCTCTTCCCCTTCTGCCCAGAAGGGACTCTGGCTAGTTTTACTCCACCCCCTAGTCCCTCCTACAATTCTCTGTATACACCAAAAGATTGAGCCAGCACAGGATAGTGGGAAGGGCCATGTTCCAAGCATACTCTATTAGATAATACTCTATTAGAGTATTATCCAATCAGTAATTGGCTTTAAGTGCTCTGTTGTCCCACCTCAGAGAGGTGAAACTCAAGAGTTTCAGCCCTTTACACTTAACTAATTGTATTGAAAATTCTAGAAGAGATCATTGAAGAGATGGCTTGTGAACATATAGAAAGGAAAAGGTGATTACAAAATACCAGCATGGCTTTATCAAGAAAAGGACATTTCACATTAGTCTCATTTCCTGTTTTGACAGGATTCTTAAAGTAAATGAAAAGAATGATGTGGATCCAAGTCACCTTTGATAAAATATCTCATAGTATTTTTGAGGAGAAAATGGGAAGATGTAGGACAGAAGATATTATAATTAGATGTATCCAGACATGACTGGAAGAGCAGAGTTAAGGTGAGAAATGATGAGAACTGAATATGGTGGAAGCACTCTAACTGGAGAGGAGAAAAATGAATACAAGAGTTATTCTTTCCCTGTTCCCAATTACAAGTTTCTTCATAGCATTATTTACTTTTTATGAATAAATGAAAGCTGATTTGGGTTTTAAGTTCTTCTACCATCAATGGAGAAATCTTGGAGAAATTATTTAGTTTTGCCTTAGCCATAATTCTTCAGCATTTCCTGTGTCTGCGATGAGGATAAAATGAGTTTATAAATGTTTTCATTCCCCAAGAAGAAAAGACTACAAAAGCCAAGTCTTCCCCACACATCCTAAGACTATTGTAGCAGTAAAGAATGGTGCTAACATGGTTACATGCTCTTGAATGCAAATCTACCATAACTACAAGTTTGGCTAAACTGAATAAAAAATATTTTCCTACCAAATATCTTAGAATGCCTCACTAAAATGTACGATATTTCTATAGTATAGGAGATCAGAAAGTAAAATGTGACATAGACTTAAAAAATTAATAGGAAATGTAGTAATTTATAAAATAAATGCTCTAAAGTAAGTATAAAGCTATTCTTTCCCATATAATACTTAAACATTTCACCTCATCTCTCCAATCTGTTAATAACCTAAGTAAGAGATGATTATAGTTTGGTCCAAATATCTTTTACATTAATAAATAAAACATATTCATAACTTAGGTTTTTAAATCACAGATATAAATGGGGAAACACTCTAAGCCAAATAATTAGCATGGGCTATACTAATAATGGTGAAATAAATGCATGTTAAAGTAATAGAAATCAAATACAAAGAGGCTATTACATACTTCACACACAACTCACTGTAATCTAAGGCAGATCACAGAAACCATACAACTGATAAACACTTCTTTTGTCCTCAGAATGTAGAGCCTCATCAGAGCCTTAGTCTAAAAATTTCCTGCTGGTATTAACACCAAACATGTCCCCATGGACTTCGGGTATCATTTGTTGGTCTGTAAGATTCAATCTACTTTCTAGAATATTAGAAGCTTTTATTTTATGATTGCCATTATAAATCTAAATATCTGCAGCTATTTCCTCTGGAAAGTATGCCTTCTGATCCACTTGGACAACATCTTCTTTTGTGCTCTTTTACAAAACAATTGGTTTTTGCATTGCAACCTTGAGTAGAGAAAAATCATCTTTCTTCTAGTGCACAATCATTCATGGCTCCAGGAACTCGTAAAAATCTTGAAGGACCAGACTATCCAAATGCACTTGATAGCTGGTTGTATCTTTTACTACTTTGAAGAGTTCTTTTGTTTTGTTTTGTTTTTTCTTTTGCTTCACTTAGTAAGTAATTTCTGATAAAGTCATTTCTGGCTCTGAGGACTTTCAATCTTTCCTGATTCATCAAATTGGCCATCTGAATTTTCTTCTGCTGCTCAATTTGTTTCTCATTTTTCTCATAATATCCCATTATCTTCATTCTCTGATGTTTGCACAAGCAGACCTTTCTAAATGTTGAACCCTTCTCTGTGTCTATTTCTTTGGCCTTCTCATTTGCTTCCTGTTCAATGAAAAACATCTTTTGTTTGATCTGCTTTTGAATGCCTGTGTCACCCAGAGCTGTGGTGACAGCAGCTACTCCTACACTGAGTTGTCAGCTTCTGAGTACCAGCAGAAGATGAAACAGCTGGGAAAGCTAAGTGCTCTGGTTTTTCTTCCAAATCACTTTTTTTAGGTAACTATGACAAGAGAATGATCAATCAGCTATAGTAGGTGTGGAACAGGGAGAAAGAGAAGATGATTTTGGGATCCTCTTAATAGAAATTCTGATTTTTAGAAGAGGAGGAAGTTTAAAGAATAGAAGAATAAATTCCATTTTCAGCATGTTGAGTTTGAGATGCCTATAAGACATACAAATTTAAAGTTTATCTGACTTTTGGTGAGACATGATGAGAATTCTGGAGTGAAATTCATTAAGGTTAGAAGTGATCATTGAAACTATGAAAATCTATGAGATTAACAGGACAAGGTATGGGGAAGAGCATCCAGGGAATGGAAGCATCAAAAACTTCCAGACTCCTAGAGCTAGTTCTTAAAAAAACAATTTGAAAAAATCTAGATCTTGACACGCTGTTATCCTCAGTCCACTCTGAGAACAGAGTCAAATTTTAAAACTCAAAGTCATGAAATAGCCTAAAAAAATGAGCAAACCCCAGAACCCAACCACAGAAAGATTTTATGGTGAAAAAAAAAAAAAAAATTAAGACACTAACTCAAAAGAAGACAAGTGTGTCAAAAAAGCTACAAGCAAAGCTTCAATGAAAAAAGAGTGAATTTAATACAAGCAAAACAATGATTCCTTTAAATATTAAAAGTGATTTTTCAAATTCATATAAGAATGATAGAATAAAAATGGGAGGAGAGAAATGAAAGCAATGCAAGAAAATAATGAAAAGACAATTAACAGCTTGGTAAAAGAGGTACAAAAATTTCATTTTTCAGTTATGTCTCACAGTGGATAGAGCACCAGCCCTGAAGTCAGGAGGATCTGAGTTCAAATGTGGCCTCAGACATTTAACACTTCCTAGCTGTATGATCTTGGGCAAGTCACTTAACCGCAATTGCCTCTGGGGAAAAAAAAAAAAGTAGAAGTAGACAAATGGCTAAGAAAATACATATGTTCAGTAAGGAAAATAATGTGGAAGCAAATCACATTAAGACATTCAAAAACAATAAAATGAAGTCAAAAAAAAAAAAAAAAAAAAAAGAAAATTTGAAATATGTCATCAAAAAACAACTGCCCTAGAAAACAAATCAAGAAAAGATCATTTGAGAATAATTAGCCTGAGAGCCATGATCAAAAGAAGATGCTTAGATATTGTATTCCAAGAAATTATAAAGAAAAACTAATTTGACATTCCAGAGAGTAAAAGAGAAATTGAAATAATCTATTGCTGAAAGAGATCCATTGGTGACAATTTATATGACAGTCAAATTATATTACAGCCAAATTCCAGAGTTTTCAGCTCAAACAAAAAATATGTCAAATACTCAGAAAGAAACCATTCAAATACAATAGAGTCAAGATTTAGCACCTACCAAGTTAAAAAAGTGAAGGGCATTTTAGAGGTAAAGGAGCCAAGAACCACCAGCCCCAACAGAATTGGTTATAATTCATCAGAGGAAAAAAGGATATTTCGGGGGGGGGGGGAAGACTTTTAAGCATTCATGTTTAAAATATCAGACCTGAATAGAAACTGTGACTTTCAAATACAAGGCTCAAGAAAAGCATAAATATGTAAACATGAAAGAGAAGTCATAAGAGATTCAACAAGGTTAAACTGTTTACATTCTTATATGGCAACATGATACATCTAACCCTTTAAGATCTTTATCATTATTTAGGCAGTTAGAAAGACTAAATAGACAGGGCACAGGAGTGAATCTGTTACATTGCAATGATATTTTTAAATGATTAGGTAAGAAAAAATGATGCACAAGAAAAAGGAGGAAGAGGGAAAGAAGGGGAAAAACTATCTTACATAAAAGACACATAAGGAAAAGCTTTCATATACTAGAGGGGAAATCGGCTAGAGTTGGGGGTAGGAAGCAGGCAATGCTTTTAACTTCGTTCTTTCTGAAACTGATTGAAAGAAAACACACACACACACACACACACACACACCACACAATTAAGTGTGGAAATCTGTCTTATTTAACAGGGAAGTAGCAAGGGAAAAGTATGAGAGAAAGAGGGAGTCATAAAAGGGAGGATAGAATAAGAAAGACACTAGTCATAAGCAAAATATACTTTTAAGGTGGAAGAGAATACAAAGAGAGAGAAGTAGAAACAGAAGAAAAGCAAATAGGAAAAATGTGCAATTTGGAATCATAACCACAAATGTAAATCAGATGGGCTCATCCATAAAATAGAAGCAAACAGCAGAAAGGATCAGAAATCAGAATCCAGCAATATATTGCTTACAAAAAGAAAAAATACACTTAAAATAGAAACACATGCAGAGTTAAAATGAGGGGATGAAACAGAATCTATTATGCTTCAGGTGAAGTAAAAACATTAAGAACAACAATCATAATCTTAGATAAAGTGAAAATAAAAATAAGCCTAATGAAAAGATATTAGAAAAACTACATCTTGGTAAAAGCATCATATACAATGAAGCAATTTCAATGCAACCAAATGTTACAGCATACATATTCTTAAAAGAAAAGTTGAACGAATTATAGGAGGAAATAGACAATAAAACTATGCTAGTAGGGGACTTAAAGTTTTGCCTCTCAGTGCTAGATAAATCTAACCATAAAATAAATGAAAAATAAATTTAGGAAAGGAATAGAATTTTGGAAGATTAGATAAGACAAATCTCTGGAAAAAAAACTGAATGGGGAAGTAAAGAAATATACCTTTATTTTTTTTTCTTTTCCCCTTAGCTATAGATGACACCTTAACAAAAACTGATTATATTAGTATCTAAAACCCTTTCAGTGAAATGAAAAAAAAAAAAAAAAAGACATTTACTATACCCTTTTCAGATGCAATAAAAATTACATTCAATAAAAGGTCATGGAAACATAGATTAAAAATTAATAAGAAACTAAATCTAATTCTAAACAATGGGTGGATAAAAAACAAATCATACAATCAATAAATTCATTAAAGAGAGTGACAATAAGGAGAGAACAAATCAAAATTTGTTGGATATAGCTTAGGCAGTATTAGGGGGAAATGTATATCTCTAAATATATACATCACATACATTAATAAAAGAAAGAACAGAACAATAATTTCAGCATGCAAGTAAAAGTGACAAATTATAGTAACAAAATATAAATTCTCAATTCTCAATTAAACACCAAAATAGAAATCCTGAAAATTAAAAGAGAGTAAAAATTTAAAAGTTAAAAAAATAAGCAATGAATTATTACTAAATAGAACAAGGAGCTAGTTTTATACGGGTAGAAACGATAAAAGATAAATCATTGGTTAATTTGATTTTCAGAAAGAAAGAAAGAAAGAAAGAAAGAAAGAAAGAAAGAAAGAAAGAAAGAAAGAAAGAAAGAAAGAAAGAAAGAAAGAAAGAAAGAAAGAAAGAAAGAAAACCAAATTACCAGTATCAAAAATAAAAACAGTGAATTGCAATGAAGATGTAATTAAAGCAATTGTTGAGTTATTTTGCCAGCATTATATGCCACTAATACTTATCTAAAGGATAAATATTTACAAAAATGTAAATTGCCCAGCACAGGAAATAGACTACTTAGGAAATAGAATACTAAATAATCCTATTTTACAAAAGGATATTGAGCAAACCACAAATAATCTCCATATGAAAAATTTTCTGAACTAGGTAGATTTACAAATGAATTATACCAAATATTTAAGGAATAATTCAAACTGATACTATATTTGGGGGAAAAAAAGTGTAAGTAATGGCAAATTAGTTGTCATTGTGTAAGTAATTTGGGCTAACAAATTCCTTTTATAACATAAATATAACTTTGATGTGTAAACCAGGGAGAATATAAAAAAACAAAAACCAAAAACAAATAAAAGAAAAATATGGACAATTTCCCTATTGAATAGTGATGAAAAAAATGAGTAAAATACTGGCAAGAAGACTACAACAAAATATCACAAAATAATACACAATGATCAGATTTTTGCCAGGAACACAAGTTTGGTTGAATAAGGAATAAATATGAGCATAATGGACATAAAAAACCAAAAACAACAAAAATCATATTATCACAGCAAATGCAGAAAAATCTTTTTGATATAAAAATATCCATTCTTATTACAAATACTGGAAAGTATAGGAATAAATGGAATACGTCTTAAAATGATTTTTTTAAAAAGATCTAAACAAAACCAAGATAAAGAATTATTTATAATGAGGATAAAATCTTTCCAATAAAATCAGAAGTAGAGCAAGGATGTTCTATTGTTCACTATTGTTCAATATTGTCTTAGAAATTCTAGCTTTACTGGGAGGGGAATGTAAATTGTTAGCACTAATATCTGTCTGCCCAGGTTGCATGTACCTTCGGATTCTAATGTTTATTGTGCAACAAGAAAATGATATTCACACACATGTATTGTACTTAGACTATATTGTAACACATGTAAAATGTATGGTATTGCCTGTCGTCGGGGGGAGGGAATAAGGGAGGGGGGGTAATTTGGAAAAATGAATACAAGGGATAATATTATAAAATATATATATATATAATAAAAAAAAATTAAAAAAAAAAAAAAAAGAAATTCTAGCTTTAGCAATAAGACAAGAAAAAAGATAGTCAACAGTGGACTTTGATTCTTTGTAGATAAAATGATAGTATACTCAGAGAACCTTAGAAAATCAACTAAAAAAGAAAATACAATGAATTGAAACAATTAACTTTAACAAAGTTGCAGGATGTAATATAAACTAACATTAATCATCAACATTTCTATGTGTTACCAACAAAATCCAATGGAAAATTAAATGTAAAATAATAATAGACAACATAAAATATTGCGGAGTCTACCTGACAATACCAACAAAGTAACTATATGAACACAGTTACAAAACAATTTTCACATAAAGGCAGATCCAATGAATTGGAGAAATGCTAATGGCACATAGAATAAATCCGGGCAGCTAGGTGGCTTGAGATACTTAGTAGCTATGTGATCCTAGATAAGTCATTTAACCCTGTTTCCCTTATTTTCCTCATTTGTAAAATGAACTAGAGAAGGAAATGACAAAATCCCACATTCTTGCCAACAAAATCAATTTATTTATTCAATCACATATCAAACCACCAAATAATTTTATAGAGGTAGAAAATTAATATAGATGAACAAAAGTTCAAAAATATCAATGAAATCAAAGAAAAACAATGTGAAGGATGGTGACAACACTATCAGATTTCAAACTATAATACAAAGCAGTGATATTCAAAAAACAATCTGGTACTGACTTAAGAAATAGAATGGAAAAAAATTTTAGACAAGTTTCTTGGATAAAGACTCCATTTATTACTTATAGACAGAACTGAATCAAATTTATAAAATTAAGAACCCTTTCTTAATTGAAAATAGCCAAAATATGATGTTATCAAAAGAAATAAAAGCTATGAATAATCACATAAAATGCTCCAACATCAATATTGATAAGAGAAATGCAAATTTAAGTACCTCAGAACTAACATGAAAGAAAAGGAAAAAAGAAAGATTTTATGTGAAAAAATTGAAATACTAATGTTCTTTTGGTAGAATAGAAAACTGATTCAATCATTCTGGAAAATAATTTAAAACTATTCTCAAAAGGCTATAAAATTCTGCATGCCCTTTGATCTAGCAACACCACTACTATCCCAAAAAGATAATAGAAAAGGCAAAAGGACCTGCATACTCAGAAATATTTATCACAATTCTTTTTGTGGTGGCCAAGAATTATAAATTGAGATGCCCATAAATTGAGGAATGGCTCAACAAGTGTGGTATGCCATTGTGAAGGAATACTATTGTATTATAAAAAGTTAGGAGCAAGGTAGTTTCAGAAAACTGTGGGAAGACATATTAGTTGATGAAAAGTGAGGTAAGCTGAACCAAGAAAACATTGTATACAGTAAAGGCAATATTGTAATAATAAATCAACTGTGAATGACTTAGGTATTCTGATCAAGACAATGACTCAAAACAATTCTAAAGACCAGATAACGAAAAATCCTGATAAACTAAGTGCAGATGGAAACACACTCCCCCCCTCCCCATTGTTTCATGTATTTTATTGTTGGGTGGTTTTGTTTGTTTGCTTGCTTGCTTGCTTGCATTTCTGGTTGATTTGGTTTTGGTTTTGTCTTTTTGTGTGTGACAGGATTACTATGAAAACATTTTGCATGACTTCACAAGTTGAGCTGATATCATATTTCTTATCTTCTTAATGAATGGAGATGAATGGGAGGAAAAGACTTCTGAGCTCAAAATTTTAAGAAAATAAATATTTTCAAAAAGATATTATTGGCAACATTAAAAAAGTAATGTCAGAACACCTTGTTTCTAATTCCTGATTCTTAGTTTTGTTCAGTTGTTCATAGTCTGTATAAAATGTATCTTTTATTGAGATATGAGTGTGTGTGCTTGTTTATGTTTTGTATCTTTTGTTGGATTCTTAAATAAGTACCTGAAAATTAAAAGAAAGGAAGGATAATTAAACTTCCATTTCTGAGGTTAAAACACTTCATTAACACTCTAGATTAATCAATCAGATGTCACTGTTAAATATATATACATATATATAAATATATATGTACATACACATATGGAGCTAATACATATCTATAAAACCTGGGTATATTATTTGTATTCAATAGACCTCATTTTTCACTTGTGTGAACCACAGAAAATAATATTAATATTCCCTAAAGACAGATGCTTGTTTTATTGCACTTCACTTTGTTGTGCTTCACAGATATTACAGTTTTTTTTTTAATTTTTGTTCTTTTTTTACAAATTTAGTGTTTGTGACAATTCTGCAATGAACATGTCTATTAGAGCTATATTTTCCAATAGAATGTGCTTATATCATTTCTCTGTGTTATATTTTTATAATTCTCACAATATTCCAAAATTTTTCATTATAATTGTATCTGTTATGGTGTTCTGTGATCAGTAATCTTCAAGATACTATTGTAATTGTTTTGGAGAACCATAAATTGTTCCATATAAGATGGCAAACTTAGTAGATAAAAATTTATGTTGTGACTGCTCCCTGTCTATTCCTCTCTCCTGCAGCTTCCCTATTCCCTGAGACATTACATTGCTGAGATTGGGTCAATTTATAATCCTTTAATGGCTTCTAAGTGTTGAAGTAAAAGGAAGAGTCAATCGATTGTGAGCAATATTCATTGTTGTTTTATTTTTAAAAATTAAAATTTTAAAAAGTTGCCACAGCTACTCCAACCTTCAACAACCCCCACTGTGAAATCAGCAGCTATCAATATCAAGTTAAGATCATCCAGCAGCAAAAAAAATTATGACTTCCTGAAGATTAATGCGATAGTTAATATTTTTATCAATAAATTATTTTTAATTAAAATAAGTATATCTTTAAGATGTAACAATACTACATACTTAATAGATCACAGTATAGATTAAATATAAATTTTATATGCACTGGGAAACAAAAAAAAATTAATGTGATTTACTTTACTGAAATATTTGCTTTACTGTGGTAGTTTGGAACTGAAACTGGAATATTTTATGCTTGGATATAAATATAAGATGTTATTACAATTGGAAGAGAACTAAGATAACATGTGGTCCTGTCCTCATCATAGCAGAAATCACTTACTGGAGACCCTTATTCATGGGGAACTTACAATATTACAAAGAAGTGTTTTCAAATTTTGGAAAACTGTTTAAGAAGGTCTTATATGGCATTGAAATCTGATTCATCATCACCAACATCACTATTAACACCTAATTTGGTCTTAGGAGGCCAAGTAGACCAAGTCTAAGACTTCTTGTGAATGAATATCTCTGTCTTCTAGTTTTAATTCATCCTGGAACAAGGAAAAGAGGAGGCAATACTTGCTGGGAGGAGGGGGGTTTGAGGTGAGGGGTGCCAAGGAATAATAATACAGAACACTAGTCCTGGAGTCAGAGAACCTGGATTCGGGCTCTAGCTCTCCTGTTTACTCATGTGCACTTGAATAAATCACTTAACTCTCTATTTATAAAATAAATGTTAAATTAAATCAGGGCCTTCTCAAACTTTTAACCCACGCATGACACCATTTTGCCAAAGAAATGTTGAGCCAAAGTGTTTCTGGAAGTATTTGTGTGCATAAATGCACACAAAGTATGTATGTTGTGTGTTCAGAACCAAGACTGCAGTGAAGTCACACAATACAACACGAAAAAGCACTGTTGGAAACACCTTGGATTCGTTATGCATTTGATTAATCTTTGGTCATTGTATTCAGAAACTGCTGGAACTCTGTCTTCCCAGAAATCAGCTGGAGTCAGGATCACTAAACGTCTTTATTCTTGATCTTTTACAGTCAAGTTCAGGGGGTTAGGCCTAGCTGCCTCACACACACCTTCCTCCCTCAATCACCAGGAGAGACTGAGTCAGCTTCTTCATCTCACTTCCTCTTCCTCCTCCTACTCCTCCCACACACATCACTCCCCCCTCTTTGTCCCACCAATCAAGTCAGCACAGAACAACTGGGGAGGGTCAACCTTCAAACAAGTTAATAGGGAACTGTCCAATTGGCAATTAGTCTCACGTGCTTCATTATCCAAGTGCATTGCTCAGTTCTAGCCCTTTACAAGAAACCTTTCTCTGTTGTCAAATTTTTGGCACCCCCACATTCAATTATGCAACCCCATGTGTGGTTATGACCCAGAGTTTAAGAAGCTTTAGACCAAATGTCCTCTAAGGCTCCTTCTAGCTCTAGGTCTATGATCCTATTGAGGCCATTTTATGGATCACTTAAACTATCATAGGCCTAATAATTATGAAAATTCAGCACATTTATTATTAAGTGCCTAAGAAGTATGAGTCACTGTCCTTGGTGCTGGGAATACAGACATAAAAATGAAGCTGTGCCTGTCTTCTTGATGTTTAAACTCTATCTATACTCATAAAGATAAATATAAACTAGATACAATTTAATAAAGACACAGGGTACCAGCGATGCTTTGATACTTGCAAAGATTCATGATTTTGGCATTGATATTCCCTCCCGAGAGGAAGAATATAACCCCGTTATCCATTAACATCTATGCCCTTGTAATCCATACCTAGGTGATTAGCTCTCTGAAAGACAGCCTCTGGGCTTGGCTTTCCTCAAACAAAAATATTCTTCCTCTCTAGACTCACTCACAGTTGCTCCTGCTTGGGCCTCCCAGAATTTGATTTCACTGGTATTGATTTTGAGAACTTATAATCACACTAGTAGGAGGCACTAGATAAGGAAGAATAATAGCTCCAATCATAATTAGCTGTGGAAAGTTGTGGAAATGTTTGGTTTTAGACCAGAGAAAATTCCCATCTAGCTGTGTGACCTTGGACAGGTCTTAAAAGCAGTTTCTATAAAGCATATTATTATATATGTGATACCTAAGTTGTGTTGCTACTTTATGAATCAAGTGAAATGTAAAGTTTTAGTAAAACAATAACAAAAATAAAAACAACTTTTATACAAAACTGTAGCATTGTAAAGCTCCTATTATAGTCCTTATCTCATCTGGTTGTCACAAGAAAGTGCAATAATTATAATCAGGGTTTTACAATTGAGAAAACTGATCCTCAGAAAAATGACATGACTAACCCAACAGAGGACTATAGAATATTAGAGGAAGAAGAGATCTTGGATATTAGTTTTGTAAATCCTCTCATTTTACACATAAGGTTATGGTAATAGACCTGGAGTCAGGAAGACCTGAATTCAAATATGGCTTCAAAACATATTGGCTGTGTGACAATCTCTGCCTCAGCTTTCTCATCTATAAAGTGGGTATTATGATAGTATCCTTTCTCAGGCTTATCATAAAACTAAAATGAGATAATATTTGTAAAACTTATTACAAAACTTAAAGTGCTATTTCACTACTAGCTATTCATTGATAGAGAAGAAAAGTAACTAGTCCAAGTACACATAGACAATAAATAATAATGGATTGATAATGATGATAATTAACATCTTTATTGTGACTTTAGACTTCCAAAGCATTTGAACCACATGAAAAGTTGGATTACTAGGACCTCTAGCCAGTGTGTTTTTGTTTGTTTGTTCTTTTTTGGATTACACCACCACTGCTTTTCCTTTACAAAACATTTACAAGACTACATGCCAACTTAATGGCAGAATCTGTACCTGAACCCAGAGTATTTAAATTGAATGCTATTTATCTTTTTAAAAAATGTACCAGCATTTGAATTATGTGGGCAATTATCCCAGTGATATGCTTCATTTCGTATGCAAAGACAAGAACCTCATCTTCTGATTTTTTTCTGTATTTAAATTTTTGGTAGTTTTTTATGTATATGTAGGGGAGAGATAAAGTACCAAGATAATTAAAATAATGGATTCCTTCCTTGTCTTTGTCTCTGCTTCTTTCTCTCTTCTCTCTCTTTCTTTCTCCCCCCCTCTCCTCCCTCCCCCCCCCTCTCCCTCCTCCCTCCCTCCCTATGTCCCTCTCCCTCCCTCCCTCTCTCCCCCCTCTCCCCCTCTCCCCCTCTTCCCCTCTCCCTCCCCCTCTCCCCCTCTCCCCCTCTCCCCCTCTCCCCCTCTCCCCCTCTCCCCCTCCCTCTCCCTCTCCCCCTCCCTCTCCCTCTCCCTCTCCCTCTCCCTCTCCCTCTCCCTCTCCCTCTCCCTCTCCCTCTCCTCTCCCTCTCCCTCTCCCTCTCCCTCTCCCTCTCTGTCTTTCCTTCATACTTTTTCCACTTACCCTGATCTCATTAGCTAAGTGGGTCATAGCAGTTTCAATACCATTATATATGGTCATGTTTTTTTTTCTAGACTAAGTGACTTTTGCCCTTGAGCTCTTTTACAAATCCTAGTTTGGGGTGAAAAGGAAAAGAGGATGAGGAAGAACAACTGACAATCTCTTTTAATAACCACACAACAATAGTTTTTATAATTTATTTTAAATCTGTAGTAGATGGGAAATATACTTGTTATTTCTTAATAAAAGTAACTCCATAGATAAGGAAATTTCATCTGCCGATGTAGTTAAGCACTTTGTTTTCTGCCTTTAGTCTTAGAGAGTAATGCAGAGTACTGAGAAGTTTGATAACTCAGGAAAGTATGTATTGAGATTATGTGCCAGAGGTGAGATTTGAGCTCAGGTTTCATGGCTTCAAGGGCAGCTCTACCCACTTTATTATATTGCCTTTTTCAATTTATAATCTTATTAAACCACATCATATTAGGATTACTTGAAAAGCCAGTAAATTTTGCCTGGATAAAATTTGGTGGGAAGAAGATGGATCACTGTCTTCACTTATGTGAAGGTCTGTCACCAGAGATTAATATCATAAAAAAGAATGAAAAAATGAAACACTTAAATACTTAAGTGCCATCTTCCTATGATCCTTGTAAATGTTCTCCCTGCTGTCTTTCTTGCCTCTGAACTATCCTCCAAAATTTTTCCCTTCTCCTCTTCCATTTGATATTTGTTTAACTATGGTAGCCAGGGCATTTTGTTGTGAAAGGGGAAGTCAAATCAATAAGGTACCTCTTACTGGGTACCTGATACTATACTAAGGGGGGGCAAGGAAAAAGAAGGGAATACAAAGAAAAGTAATGGAATTCTGCCTTGAAGGAACTCATAAAGTAATGAGGGATATTATATGTAAACTGCTATGTACAAACAATATACATGGGAAAAATTGAATATAATATCAAAGGGAAGGTACTACTAACATTAAGGTAGGCTATGAAAATTTTCTTGTAGAAGGTTAGGCTTTAGCTGAGATTTAAGAGGATTAAATATTGAATTGATTCAGCTTGACCCTCAAAAGGCAATAAGCAGAAGACTCAAAGAGTTAAATTTTGGTCCACTATGAGGAAAATCTTCTTCACAATCAAAATTGCCCAACAGAGGAAAGGGCTATTATAAAAGGTGGCTGGAGCTCCTGATTACCTTTAAGGAGTCCAAGAAGAAAGTAGATATCTACTTTGGGTATTATTGTAGTTGATGTTCCTTCTCTACAGAAGGCGACTACCTAGATGACTTCTGAGGTCCTTTCCAACCTTGAGATTCAATTATTTTTATATTATGTGGTGATTAATTGCTGGGCTTGAAAACAATAAGACCCAAATATGAGTCCTGAGTAAGATGCATTTTCGCTTTGTGACCCTAGTCAGGTCACCTAACTTCTCAGTATTCTACAAGACTATGTTTTAAAGAAAGTAGTGACCTTTACTGGTAGAAGAAATTTCTTCAAGTAGAGCTCCTTTAACTAATTAAATCACAAGCTGATCCCTTAAACCTATAGTTATTTATGAGCCAGTGGGCCTGGACATCAGAATTCTAGTTTTTAAACTAAGAGCTACTTTAGCCAAAGACATTTTGGGGATCACTGAATCAATGAATCTTATAATGGGAGCAGCTACTTTTCTTATTTTCATTTCAGAGATGAGAAAAATGAGGCCCAGAAATGTTCAGTACCTTGTCTAAGACCACCCAACTTTTTAGTGACAATACTCAGATCTCCTAAATCTCATCCCCTGGCTCTACCACTACACCATGCTGCTCAGTATGAGATGAGCTTGTATAGCCTCAGAACAAAAGCTATTTCTGTCTTAGTTTTCAGGGCAGCAGGGAACTCGTTAGCTCAGCCAGATCACCATCTGCTTCGGAAGAAGGAGGGTAAAGGCATTAGTACATGGTGTGAAGGGGAAAAAAAAGGAGAGGGAGAGGGAGATGAGAGGGAGAGACAGAGAGAGACACAGAGAGGCAGAGCGACAAAGACAGAGAGGCAGAGAGACAGAGACACAGAGACAAGACTAAGAGACAGAAGAGGAGAGCAAAGCAATGAGAGACAGAGACAGAAACAAGACAGAGACAAGAGGAGAGAAAAACACTGAGAGACAGAGACACAGAAAGGCAGAGAGACAAACACAGATTCACAAAGACAGAGAGACAGAGACAAGAGATGAGAGATGGAAGAGAAGGAAAGAGAAACAGTGAGACAGAGACAACAGTCAAAGAGAGAGGGGATAGGGAGGGAGAGAGGAGAAAGGGAGGAATAAAGAAAGGAAGTAAGGGGAGGAGGGAGGAGGAGAATAGCCAGGAAGGTATATGATACAAAAGGTTGAATTCAAACAAAGCCAATATCAGTGGAGTAGAAATAACAAGAAATACCACTCTTCAGAAGAATCAAGAGATTTGAGTACTATTCCTGCAATCATTAATTGCTTTTACAACTTTGGATATGCTTGCGGCCTCAGTTAGCATTAAAGTACCTCTCATTTCTAGACCCATTAATAGAAAGTTTCTATGTTCTGTGGATTGTTGAATAAACCATCCCTCTTGTAGCTATGGGAGACCAAGTTCAAAGCTTATTTTTTAAAAAGCATTTTGGTTTTAGAATTAGAAATGAGAAAATGGAGATTTGGAAAGATGAATGACTTTGATAGGTCACAGAGCATGTAGATACCAGAGTCAGGACTCAAAAGTGGAGAAGTGCTTTTCTGATGTCAGTAGAACACTCTGCTCACAAGTGACACCCTCTATTTACTAGTCTACTAGTGGCTGTTCTACTACCTCTCAAAGAGTACTTCAATTTCTATTGAAGCAATATATAACAGCACTCACAAAATGCTATCAAGACCAGATTGTATCCAATATATATCCAGGCTCTTGAGGGAAAAACTGAAAAACAAGATATCAACCTACCCTACCCTAAATTTTGTCTTAGATTTTAATCTCCAACCCGCTTGAAAGATTTATTTTAAACTTTTTTCAGGTATTTCTTGGTCTTTCCGATAAGGGGTGTGTGTATGTGTGTGTGTGTGTGTGTGTGTGTGTATGTGTGTGTGTGTGTGTGCATACACACACATACACACACATATATATATGTATATATGTATTTATTTATATTTAGATATATATATATATAGATATAGACATAGATATAAATATCTATATCTATATATATATATACACACACATACACAGTATATATATATATATATGGTAAACATTCTCAATAATTATGTACATATATGCATACACAAATGTATGTATTGTAATATATTACAATACATACATTTGTGTATGCATATATGTGCTCATATTCAGCACATTTATTTACATAATTATTGAGAATGTTTACCATTGATTGTTTATTATTTTAAGTAAGCTTCCTTCCTCATAGAGAGCATAGTTATCAGACTACATTATTTCTGTAGTTCTCAATTACCAATGAAAGTTTTCTTGATGAAAGTTTACTTGATTTTATGAAAAGTAGAGGAGGCTGTAGGCTAGCTTTGGTATTAAAAAAAATCCTGGGTTCAATTTTAAATTTTGACTTATACTGATGATATTCTTTCATTTTTAAAGAAGACCAATGACATTATGTGGTGATGTCTTGTCTTGGGTGTGAATTGATTTGAGGCAGAGTTGCACAGTATTTAGCTTTACTCTCTCCTCCAGTATCATCAAAGTCCAGTGGCAAGAAAAAAGTCAGGATGACTGGCAATAGCAGCAGATGCAGTGGATGACCTTGGTGTCTTCAATGTTTATCTAAGCTTCAAGTGTTTCAGGCACCGGCATAGCCATTGGAACAAATTTTTCTTATCCTCTCATACTGCCATAGGAAGTCTTCAAATGTTCAGAGTAGATATCCCTCTAGCTCACTGAGAGGTTTGAGACCTATCACTTACTCTCACTTTGGTTTGGATTGAGTGTTGAGATGATTTTACTGGGGAGTGGCAATTTCTTGTAAGTACAGGTCAGAATTGGGTGACAGGTGGACGCTGAAGGTGAATGAGCAGTACTGAAAAGGACCCCAATCAGAGGTTCTAGTCCTCCCTGAATATTCTGTACAGTGATATATACTATCTGTTTCATGACATGAGAATTACTTAAACTCATAGATCCTTGGCAATACTTTAAAACTTGAAGTTCCAAAAGAGTTGCAGATCTGAAATGATTGACATTATTTCCATATGCACATAAGTAGACATAGTTTCTATACTTTTTTTGTCTCTACACTGAAGGAAT
Source organism: Sminthopsis crassicaudata (assembly GCF_048593235.1). Taxonomy (NCBI): domain Eukaryota; kingdom Metazoa; phylum Chordata; class Mammalia; order Dasyuromorphia; family Dasyuridae; genus Sminthopsis; species Sminthopsis crassicaudata. Next base: position 182,795,107 of record NC_133622.1, on the reverse strand, counting down.
CACAAGTTTATGCCAAAATTATGTATACCTCAACTTGTAATCATAAACAATAAGTGATGAAAATGAAGATGAGAAAAATGGTGATGGTGTGGTTGATGATAATCCTGAGTTTTTTATAGTAAATGACAGATTTCATGACTCATATAAATGATCTCATTGCTCCCTCAGGAGGTCCTTGTGAGGAAGGATGAGCACATTTTTATCACCTGCATTTTTTCTTATTTTCTTTTTTATTAAAACTTTTTATTTCCCCCACACACCCTGTTTCTTGGACGGCAAATAATCCAATATATGTTAAACATGTGCAATTCTTCTATATATATTTCCACAATTATCATGCTACACAAGAAAAATCAGATCAAAAAGGAAAAAAGAGAAAGAAAACAAAATGTGAGCAAACTACAATAAAAAAGTGAAAATATTACATCATGATCCACACTCAGTCCCCACAATCCTCTCCGTGGGTACAGATGGTTCTCTTCATCACAAGACCATTGGAACAGGCCTGAGTCACTTCATTGTTGAAAACACCATGTCCATCAGAAGTGATCATTATATAATCTTTCTGTTGCTGTATACAATGTTCTCCTGGTTCTATTCACTTAACTCAACATCAGTTCATGTAAATCTATCCAGGCCTCTCTGAAATCATCCTGCTGATCATTTCTTATAGAACAATAATATTCTATAACATTCAAATTTCATAGTTTATTCAGCCATTCTCCAACTGATGGGCATCCACTCAGTTTCCAGTTCCTTACCACTACAAAAAAGGTTGCCACAAACATTTTTGCACATGTGGGTCCTTTTTCATTTTTAAAGATCTCTTTGGAATACAGACCCAGTAGAGATACTACTGGATCAAAGGGTATGGACAGGTTGATTATCTTTGGGGCATAGTTTCAAATTGCTCTCCAGAATGTTTGGATCAGTTCACAACTCTACCAACAATGTATTAGTGTCCCAGTTTTCTCATATTCCCTCCAATATTCATCATCATCTTTTCCTGTTATCTTAGTCATTCTAAGAGGGATGTAGTGGTACCTAAGAGGTTTTTGTTTCTGTTTTTTTATTTGTATTTTTCTGATCAATAGTGATTTAGAGCATTTTTTCATATGACTAGAAATGGTTCTAATTTTTTCATCTGAAAATAGTTTGTTCATATCTTTTGATCATTTAGCAAATGGAGAATGACTTGTAATCTTATAAATTTGTGTCTATTCTTTATATATTTTAGAAATGAGGCCTTTATCAGAATCCCTGCCATCCCCATTTTCTAGAAAATAAATCTACAGATTAGAACTGTTACTTGTCCAAGACCTCAAACTAATAATTGAAAGAATTAGATACTACCTGAAGACAGGCAGAAACTGTGTCACTTTTTTTGTCTAATGTTGAGACATTTTGGTCTTGATTTTTGGATTCATCTGTGTAGGGAACAGCTTGGAAACTCTCTCCACTGATTGTGCTCAGTAAAGTGTATTCTAAAAGATTAGCTTAGGGACATTCAGAGGTTATTGGAGGTTAAATTTCTTCAGAGTCGCACAGACAGTGTATTTCTGAAGCAGATTTGAACCTGGATCATCTGGTCTCTAGGGGAAACTAGGTGGCATAATGCATAAAGCACTAGATTTAGAATCTGGAAGACTCATCTTCATGAGTTCAAAGCTGTTGGCTCTGGGCAAGTCACTTTACTCTGTTTTCCTCAGGTCCTCATCTGCAAAATAAGTTAGAGAAGAAAATGGCAAACCACTCTAGTGTCTCTGCCAAGAAAATCTCAAAATGAGATGATGAACCCAGAATAAGTAAAACAACTTAAAAAATGGCAACATCCTCATTAGATTAATAATTCCAAACTCCATTGCTGATCATACAATAGTTAATAAATATCTCTTAATCATTATATATACCATACATATTGGATCTGGCATGTATTTCAGCATATTTGGCATGTATTGGACTGCCTACAAGTTAGGGAGGGAATGGGGAAAGAAGTGGAAAACTTGAGGTAGGGGGTTATGCAGGGGTCAATGTTGGGAAAATTACCCATACATATGCTTTGTGAATAAAAAGCTATAATAATAATAAAAAACCAAATAGGTATGTATACCAAAGAGACATTTTAATAAAGGAAAAGAGCATATTAGTACAAAAACATTTGTAGTAACTCTTTTTTTATGGTAGTTAAGCATTCAAAATTGAGAGGAAGCTCATCAATTGGGAAATGACTAAACAAATTATGGGATATGATTGTAACTGAATGTTATTGTGCTTTAGGAAATTATAAGCACAACATATTTTTAACACGTTTAACATATATTTTGTATTGCTTGCCATCTAGGGGAGGGAGTGGGGAAAGGGGGAGATTTGGAATACAAGGTTTTGCAAGGGCCAAGGTTGAAAAATTGTCTATGCATATGTTTTGAAAATAAAAAAAAAACTTTAATAAAAATAAAGTTAAGACAAAGAAAGAAATTTAAGAAATCTTAAAAAAAAGAAATTACAAGCAGGATGAGTTCAGAAAAACTTGGCATGGATGAAAAGTGAAGGGAGCAAAATCAGGAAAATATTGAATACAATAATAGCAATACTGTATATTTAAGAATTATGAATGACAACTATTCTTAGAAATACAATGATCCAAGACAATCTTAAATGACTTATCATGAAAAATTATATATATATATATATATATATATATATATATATATATATATATATATATATATATATAGAGAGAGAGAGAGAGAGAGAGAGAGAGAGAGAGAGAGAGAGAGAGAGAGAGAGAGAGAGAGAACGATGCTGTCTGGATAGACAACAGTGAGGAGAATGAAGCATACTTATCAAGTTTCAATTTCAATAACCATATTTGGAGACTCTGAAAAGATAACAAAGAGAATGTTGTTTTCCATGTCCCAAATCTCTTTAGAAAATTCTTGCTCATCAGAACCAGGAGATCATTATATGTAGCAACAATAAGACTATATGATGATCACTGTTTGGTCATGTATACATATATTGTATTTAATTTATACTCTAACATATTTAACATGTATTGGTCCACCTGTCATCTCACGGGGGTGGGGAAGGAGGGGGAAAATTGGAATAAATGGTGTGGCAATTGTCAATGTTATAAAATTACCCATGCAAATATCTGGTAAATAAAAACTATTATTAAAAAAAAGACTATATGATGATCAATTCTGATGGAGGTGGCTCTCTTCAACAATGAAATGATTTAAACCAGTTCCAATTGTTCAGTAATGAAGAGAGCCATCTACACCCAGAGAGAGGACTGTGGGAACTGAGTGTGTACCACAACACAGCATTCTCACTCTTTGTTGTTGTTTGCTTGCATTTTGTTTTCTTTCTTAGTTTTTTTTTTCTTCCTTCTTGATCTGATTTTCCTTTTGCAGCAAGATAACTGTATAAATATGTGTACACATATTGAATTTAACATGTATTTAAACATATTTAACATGCATTGGGCTACCTGCCAGCTAAGGGATGGGGTGGGGGGAAGGAGGGGAAAGTTTGCAACAGAAGTTTTTGCAAGGTTCAGTGTTGAAAAATTAGTCATGAATATGTTTTATAAATAAAAGGCTTTAATAAAAAAGAAAAAGAAAAATCTTGCTTACTTTTAGAGAGAAGGTAAACAGGGTATAGAGGGAAAGTACCTGTGTTAAATATTGGCTCTGTCACTTAATATCTATATGATGCTAGTTAACTCTTAGGATTCAAAGATCATAAATTTAGAGCTGAAAGGGACTTTATAGGTCATTTTACAGATGAGAAAATTGAAGCCAGAGAGAGTACAAGACTAGTTACACAATGTCTGAAATAGCTTTTGATCTCAGTTCCTTCTAACTCCAATCTAAACTCACTCACTATGTCACTTATTATTAAATCTCTTAGGATTTCATTTTTATTTGAAAAATGAGTTATTTGGACTAGCTCAATTTTATTCTCTAATCCAGCAAATAGCAATAGATTTGATAATATACAGAAACAAACACTCCTTGGAGTCTCCAATCATTTTAAGAATGTAAAAGAGTCCTGAAATGAAAAAAGGTGACAGCTTCTAGATTAGATTATTTTTAGGTTCATCTTCAGCTCTATGAAGTTCTATGAAGAATAATGTCTCCTTTAAACCAGAACATAGTATGAATGAGATCATGCTTTTCTGTTGACTCTTTTGAACACCCCACCCCAGCCCCCCAAAATAGAGTAGAGCTTGTCCAACAGATGCATTAAAAGACAAAGAGAAGCAAACATATTCTTAAGAAGGTTAAATAGCATTTAAAAAGATATGATTGCTGGGAGCCACTGCCTTTCAAATCCTTTCATACTCCATATCTCTTTTCAACTACTTTCAACTACGTCTGAATTACTTAGCTGTATGTGTTGCTGACTAATGATTGTTTCAACTTTTCCTGTACAGTAGAGCTGGGGAATGTCCAATCTGAGGGCTGGATAAGGCCTGCAAAATCATTTACTAAGGCAAATAAAGGCAATGATAAGTTAAAAACTAGGTATACAACAATCTCCCATGGCTTGAGGTCAATTTTGATAATTTTGTATGGCTCGCAAAAGAGGAAATTAATATCCAAATGGTCCATGGCAAAACATAGGTTCCCCATTCCTCCTGTAGAAGAAGAAGGCTGCAATGGGCATGTTACCAAAGTAAAAAACAGAAGTTCTAATTGTGAGTCTTCCACTAGTTAGCTGTCTAACCTCAGCATTTGGTTGAGCTCAGGCTTCCTCTTGTGTCCACTACAAGGGTCTCAAGGGACACTGATAATAGTCTCTCTTTGTCCCCTTCTTACATGGCTTACTGCTCTTTTTCAGTCTCCTTTACTGGTTCATCAATTACTGCATCAGCTTCTAGCTGCTGGTATTCTCCAAGGCTCTGTCTTCAGTTCTTGTCTATATTCTCTACACTCTTTTACTCAGAGACCTTGTTAAATTAATTATACTCTCTCCTCTATATTCAGTTTCTCTTCTAAGCTCTCTCCAACTGCCTACGAGTCAGCAAACTATATAGTCTTCTCTGAGCACCTCAAATTTGATCTGTCCAAAATTAAACTCGTCACCTTTATCCCATAAGTTCACCCATGTTTAGAACTCAAGGATACCAACCATCTTTCCAACCTTGGAATTATCCTTCATTCTATACTTTTTCCTCTCCTTATGTGATGATGTACTGATAACACCATATCTCATCTGCTTCAAAACATGTTGAATTTGGTACTTAATGCATTTCAACAAGAAAAAAAAATGCTTCAACAATCAAAAATTGCTTGGTATTTGTCAGGCTTGGTCATTGTCTATGTTGAGCAGCAACCACCTCCACTCCTGCTATTGCATTCAGTCATGGACAGCTCCTCAGTGAAGGCAGCACTATCAGATTGGAGCCCATGATACTGGTGGGCAGGTCACAGGGTAGTTCCTACAGGACAATGTGGCTCTTAAAGCAGAATTGCTGTAAAGGGCTTGAAGCAGCTGGCCACGTGTTCATCGGAAGGAGCAGGAGCACTAGTCATAGGGGAGCCCAAGCAGAGGCAGGAGAGGACCCAGAACTCCTGGCAGTAGTCAGATTCTTGGGCAGTGAAGGGCTTGGGACCATGGCTTCAGTTTCACACCCAGATGCCCGTCCCAAGGAAGTTTTGACTGTGTGGGGTGGGGGAGAGTGTAAGGTCAAGGTTTCTCTTAGAAAGTGAGTGGGAGCCCGGAAGTCAGGAGGACCTGAGTTCAAATCTGACCTCAGACACTTAATACTTCCTAGCTGTGTGACCCTGGGCAAGTCACTTAACCCCAGCCTCAGGGGGAAAAAAAGTGAGTGGGATCAAGAAGGAAGGAGCTGGGCTTGGTGGGATTAGGCTGACTTGTTTCTCCAGAAATGGAGAAACCTTACTTTCCCCGGTGGACAGCTGGGTGAGGACTGGTGATGTACAACTTATGGGAAAATAGTTTTCTGTATTCATCATTTTTTGCCACTCATCCATGCCTTTTGGGACCAATTAACAAGTACTGAGGTACTACTGTATATAACATTTTTTTTTCCTCTCCCCTGCCCAATCCATAACACCACATCTCTTTCAAAGGTTCCCAGAATCACTATCTCATCTCAGAATCACTATCTTTACTTTATTACATTATACCAGGAACAATACTATTGTCTCCCTTGTTTGCATCATTTCAATTCATTATATTGGACGGATAGTCAAAACTGTACCTTGACTCCAATATCATGATGTCATCAATTTTCTTTGAGTAGGAAGAATGAGCAACAACAATGTTGAATCTGGACTAAGACTATCATCTCCTAATTGTTTTCTTTGTTTCAAGTCTCCACCCTTTCCCACAGAGAGCTGCCAGAATGATTTGCTTCAAGTGCAAGTCCGCTGATATCACTTCTCTGCTCCATATGGTGGCTCCCTATTGCCTTGAGGATGAAATATAAGCTTCTCTGTTTGGCTTTTAAACCCCTTCACAACTTGGAATCAATCTACTCATAAATTTTATTCCCCTTCCTAGATATCACAGTTTATCCCAGCGGTCTTGCTCTTCTTCACATGTGACACTGCATCACTTTGCTGGATCTCCCTGATGCTTGTAATGTTCTACCTCACTTCTACTTACATTTTTTCTAAGTTTTTCTACTCAAATGGACTTTTTCAAGTGAAGCCTTTTTTGAAGGCTTGCCTATTAGATGTACTTAGATGAGATTAACATGTCTATTAGATGTACTTATTTATGTGGATCATCTTCCATATAAAATGTAAGTGCCTTGAAGGCAGGGAAAGTTTCGCTTTTATGTCCCTAGAATATACCAAAAAAGGGATATAAAAAGTCTGTAACAGGATTTTTAAAAATGTGTGATTATTTTTTCATAGTATCTCACAAAGTACTACACTTAAAATAATCAATTACATTAATACAATAGTAATTACAATGCTTGTAAGCATTGACACTCATAATTTACCAATGAGGAAACTGAGACTGAGATATTTAGTGATCTGGCCAGGGCCAGGCTGAAGCTGATAGATATGTTTCTTGACTCAGTTTCATCTATCCCTTCTCTCTAGGGATACTAGGATGTGATATACTGTACTTTTCAGGGCTGAGGGACACCACTGGCATAATTATTTACTAACCAGATGATAATGAGAAATAGAAGACTGCAAACATTTGGAAGGGCCCCTCCAACTAAACCTGCCAACATCTGTTGCCAAGAAGCAGCATAAGGCTGTTGTTGTAGTTGATTTAGAAGGCTGCTCTCCATTTTAGCTTTGCTTTTTCATGCGTCAGAGTCTCAAAAACTGTCAGAGCTAGAAGGAATTTTATTTTATTTTGGCTTTTCATCATTAGTTTTTTGTAAAGGCAAAAAATCTGTGCTTATTCCATGTACCTTAGCCTGTGCTGTCACTACCTATTGGCTTCTTAAAGATAGGAACTCCTCAATAATACTGGCCCCAAACAAAGGACCATATATTAAAAAACACAATAAATATCAAAATCGAAGAGGATCTCAAAAAATAAAATGTAAGAACATTAAACATAGATCAATAAATATTAGAAAATACATAAGATTACAGGTAATATAATCAAACATTTAATTTTAAAAGGGATAAGAGTCCCCAGATCCATGTGTTAACTAGTGTAACTCTGGCAAAAAATGTATTTGTTTTTATATTATTTTTTTTTACTTAATGATATTTTATTTTTCTAATTACATGTAAGCTTTCATCATTCATTTTTCTAAGATTATGAGTCCCAATTTTTTTTTCCCTCCCCCCTTACTTGCTCTCTTCCCAAAATAGCGAACAATCTGATACAGGTAAAAATATGTGCAGTCCTTTTAAACATATTTCCATATTTGTCATATGGTGAAAGAAAAATCATAACAAAAGGGAAAAAATCACAAGAAAGAAAAAACAAACAAGCAAAAAAAAGGTGAAAATAGTTTGCTTTATTTTGCATTCGAATATTAACCCTTGCCCAAAAGGAACTTCCAATTTAACTGAAGAAGTTTATACACAAAAAACCTGGAAAATAGAACAACTTATCACAATCAAGCAACAAAATTGTAGTATAGATATGAAGTGCTAAGAAAATTCAGGAAAAAAAAGATCACTATGCATTTTTGTCTGCAAAGGTATAATTTGAGCTGACTATTTAAGAATGGATCAGATCCAGGTCAGGAGAAGGAAGGAGAGAGCAAATCTCACTCCAAGGGGTAAGGGTCAGAAGGATACATTCATCAAGAGGTTTCTAGTATGATATGCCTTTCTGAGGCTTTCTAATGCAGAAAAACTATCGCTGATTCCCAATTTAGCATAATTTTTTTATACTTGGGATGGATAATTAGGAGATCCATCACAAACTCAAGCTAACTTTGTTCTCTTCCATATCTCCTGATTTTTGCTTGCATGTGCCCACGCGCGTGCACGCGCACACGTGTGTGTGAAAATGGCCCTAGATTATATTTTGAAAATTATATTTGAAAATATAGCTTCATACTTAGCAGTCATGCAACCTTGGTAATTTGCTTTCTTCTCTGGGTTCTAGTTTTTTCATGTGTCAAATTGGACTAGTAATACTTATGTCTTCTACTTCTTATCACTATTCATGCAAAGGTCTTCATAAAGTACTATACAATCATTCTTAATCATAATGTTGATTATGATACTATATTCAAGTCTTACAAGAGTTCTCAATATTCTACAGTCTCCTCCTCAACTCTTGTCCTTGTAAATTTAGACATCCCTGTTCTCTCTTTTTGCCTCCACTTTTTAACATGTTATTACCCAAGTCTAGAATTCCTTGACCAATAAATTGGAAACTGAATGGATGCCCATCAATTGGAGAATAGCTGAATAAATGATGGTATATGAATGGCATGGAATTTTATTTTTCTATAAGAAACAACCAACAGGATGATTTCAGAGAGGCCTGGAGAGAGTTACATGAACTTTTGCTAAATGACATGAGCAGAACCAGATCACTATACATAGCAACAACAAAACTATACAAAGATCAATTCTAAATGATATGGCTCTCTTCAACAATGAGATGATTCACACCAGTTCCACTTGTTCAGTGATGAAGGGTGCCATCTATATCCAGAGAGAGAACCATGGGAACAGAGTGTGGAACACAACATAGCATTCTCACTTTCTCCACTATTATTTGCTTGCATTTTGTTTTCTTTCTCAGTTTTTCTTTTCCTTCCTTCTTCATCTGATTTTTCTTGTGCAACAAGATAATCATATAAATATGTATACATATATTGGATTTAACATGTATTTCAACATATTTAACATGTATTAGACTACCTGCCATCTGGGGGAGGGTGTAAGGGAAAGGTGGGGAAAATTTGGAACAAAAGTTTTTGCAAGGGTCAGTGTTGGAAAAATTACCTATGTATATGCTTTGTAAATAAATTAATTTAAAAATAGAATTCCTTGCCTACTATCCCTGTTCCTACCTCATTTTGCTTCCTTACATTCTCCCCATCTTTCAAGGCTGAGCTTAAATGTTCCTTCTCGCAAGAAGCCTTCCCTGATGCCCCAAGTCTAACATGATCTTTCTTTCTAACTATCATACCTCCCTATTTGTAGTGATGCACTTATTATAAGTTATATTAGCTATTTCTGTCCCTGTCTTTTTCTCCATATTACAATCTATATCTCATGATGATTTCCTCTATCTTATCTCTTTTTGTATCCTCAACTCTTAACATAGAACCTAGAATTCTGGAAGTAATTTGTTGAATAGAGACGCTCACAAGAGAATATTTGGATCTGCAACAACAACACAAAGCTTTAAAGACATCCTTCATAAGAAAAAACAACATAATGAAGAGAAGAATGAATGTGATGTTGACATTTCTATGTTGGAATCATGAATCTGCCAGCTGATTAGCTGCCAAAGGTGATCTACCTCCTCCAGCCTCATTTCCCAATCTATAGAATAAAGAATAATCATACTTGCTTTGCCTACTTGCAAAGTTCATGGTGAGGAAGGTGCTTTATAAACATTAAAATACTAGAGAAATGTAAACTATATATTATGTCTAACCCCAGATCAAAAGCTAGGATTTGAACAACCATATTCATGGTCAATGTTCTGTCAAAGCCCAGAAGGCTTTCTTCTGATTCTTTCATTCAGACTATAAAATTCAAAATCTCTGAACAAACTTTTTGCAGCAATGGGTGCCTCCCTTCTTCTCCCAATACATTTACAGCTAAAATGAAGAAAAATGGAACAATATCTGCTGTTTTCAGGACAATTAATATGAAAAACTTGAGTCTTAACAGGGGAAAATTTTCTACCCTGTCAAACCTTGGTCAACAATGACCACAAAACTTCTACCCAAAAATTTCACAAGTCAACCAATTACCAGAGCACCTCAAAGCAAAGGAAAACAATAGATGGACCACATCCATCAACACAGTTAGAAAATTGCTTAAGCATGGATTCCAATGATGTAAGACACGATTATTGAAGAGGCAGCATTACTCAGGAAAAAGAAAAAGTCCTAGATCAATCCAGATTTGTAATTTTGGTTCTAGGTTCTTCTATTTACTAGATGTGGAATCTTTAGCAAGTCATGTCATTTGAAAACCTCATTTTCTTCCTTTGTAAAATGGAATTAATAATGTTAGCATAAACTATATCATAAGGCTAGCTGAGGATTAAATGAGATTAAAGTAGTTATACATGGAAACTCACTGAGCAGCAAATCTAATACCTTCTTTTTTTGCATATAAGAGAAATTGAGTCCAGAAAAGGTTAAATGATTGTTTGAAGTCACATGTGCTGTGATAGGTATCAGTACTGAAGATTGAAACCATGTCTTTCATTCCTATAGCCAGTGTTGTTTCCTTTTACTCTATGTACTGCTTTTGGTATTGAATATAAAGTAGTTTGTGATCACATGATACTATATAAGTGCTTGCCATCATTATTATTAAATATGAAAGGAATTCAGCTTTGGGGGCAAGTTAACCCAAAATACTAAATAGATATACCCAAATTTTCTGAAATTCAGAAGGAGGTAAAAGGATGGCAGGCATCAGGATAAATCTCTTTGTGCCTGGCTTTTCTTCATTTGTATTCTTACCAGAGGCATTGTTTTATGCTCCCATTCTGGTCTCCTTGCATTTGTTTGCTTGATATACTGCATCAATGCTGTGCTCACCTTGCTGTGCAGTAATTTAATTACCTATTCTGTTTTCTTTCCTGACTCAATGTTTTTGTATTTTTGAAAGAAAGAAAAAACACAAAGACAGGAATGTAATTCAACAGAAAGTCCCCAATGGGATTAGGTAAATGGGCTGAAATAAACAAAAATAGAAAATGGCATGCTGGGTAAATATAGTACACTAAAGAAAATGTCAGATTTCCTAAATGAAAGTCATTTAGGACTGAATGTTTTTGCAATAGCATTTGTGATCTTGGACAGGTCTCTTCTCCTTTAACAACCTCAGTTTATCAATAAAATTATGGGATTGGACAAGGTTACCTCTAAGGTTACTTCTAGTTCTTACAGGCAATGCTCTGAGTTACAATACCTTTTCAGTCCTGGCAAATTTCTTGTTTTATGTGCTAAGACTCCTTTTAGCTCTAAATTTCTATTACCAGAATATTGTAGGCACCATAATAATGTTGTTTGCTTTACAATATTGTTATATCCTATCAGACAATTGAATTGTTTCTCAAGTTAGAATTTTAGCAAGCATCAAGTTTGACCAAAACAGACTACTGACCATCTCATGGGCTTATTAAACACATTTCCATTTCTATACCATTAATCACACAGTCTTTCATGTCTAGGCGTCATTTTCCTACCTCTGAACATTATCATTTTAACCATCTTTCTAGGCTAAATTTAAATGCCGTGAACCAAGTCCAGGTTCCATCCTGAACTAATTTATCCCCCCACTAATTTATCATTCTCACCAATTTGTGAAGAATAAAGCTGACCATATACTATCAGAAGTGATTGATAGAAGTGAATGCAGAGAACATGGGAAGATTGATATGAACGGATACAGAGTAAGGCAAGAAAACCAGGAAAACAATATGTAAGATGACTAAAATAATGGATATGGAAATGGCAACAACAAAACCCTGAAATTGTAATAATGGTAAAAAAAAGATGGTTAATAAAAAAGAACTGAGAAAATGTGCTTCCATTCCTACTTTGTAAATGTGGGGACTGTGAATGAAAAACATTTTACATGAAATGGACTTCCTTGGGAGGAAGTGGGTTCCTTTCCATGGGAAGTTATCCTACAAAGGTTGGGTGACTACTTGATTGGTATGTTGTAGAAGGTTCTATTTCAGGTATGAATGGAGGTAGATAGCTCCTTTCAGCTATGAAATCTGAGGCTCTGTAGTAGTTTCCTCTGTATAGATTCCACAAATTAGCCAAAATGGATTCTTCTCTTTCTTTCAAACATAAACCATCCCTTCCTGCCTGCCCTGAGACCTTATTGTCTCCTGAAACCTTCTCTCATCTCCTATGTGACATCACCCTTTATTCCCACCCATTATTAATAACCTCCCCCTAATCTCTAGCATACTTCTCTGTGCTAAGAAGGAACTTTAAAATATCTGTCAAATAAATGATTTATATTTTTAAATGTGTGAGTACATGTAACATTGCCCTAATTAGATCATTGAAGCATTTTGAGGGAAGGGTGTATGTCATCTTTACATTCATGATAACATGAAACTCTGCACATAGTTAAGTCCTCAATGGTTACATTTAAAATATTTCCAAATCACCAGGGACCTTTATTTTCATGCATCCTTTATTTCTTTATATTTGGCTTTTTCAAATTCTGCAAATGCATAATATATACATTTTTTTCCTACTGATTTCTCATTGAAGATAATTAAGATTTTTTTTTTCATTTATCACAGGGCTTCCTAAATATTCACTGACCTCCTCCATTTGGGGGAGTATTGCATGACTTCCTTTATTTCTAACTTTTATTACATTCCTCTTTTATTCCAAAAGTATTTCTGATCCCAATTAGGAATGTAAAGATGAACAAATTTTAAGAGGAAAGTCTAAAATTTAAGCTACTGGAGTTCCTAGACCATAATTTGAGAGTTTTGCAAAGGTATATTCATGTGAATATCATCAGAGTATAGAGAAGGAGGGCAATAATGATGGACTACTAGTGGCAGCTTTATAGAAGACTCAGGACTTGAGCACTAAGTCACCTAAAGAGAAGACTGGATTAGCAGAAGTGGAAAGAGAGAAGGAAAGGGAATTTTCAGATCATGATTCCATTAGACTTATTTAGGTGCCCACATTCTCTTTGCTTACTGGTAAGTGGGCCAGTCAGTTGTCAATGAAGTTAAATTCATAGAAGCTGTGACTCAGAATTAAGGTTCTTCATATAGGTAATTGAAGGGAGATGAAGATTAATATCAATGAATTTATACTACCTACTTGCCGGGAAATGTTGCCCAAAAGACTTCAGGTATTATACCTGCATTCAAAGGATTTGTCACTACCCAGTGACAATTATTAGGAAGTCTATTAATCCCCTAGTTTTAAAACCTGCTGTCTTGATGAACTTGACCAACCATCCACCTTAATTTCCCATCGCTCTCTGATGTAGATCATCTATCTGACTGCTCTCCCATAAAAAGAATATTCTATTTTCCTATCTACACTCCCTCACCTAATCCACTCCCCCTCCCCTTTTGCATTTTATGCCCTCCCTTCATTTTTTTGTTCCTGTAAATCTTACAAAGGGCAAATTCAAGTTCCAATTTTTTTACAAATCCTTCCCTGATTCTGCCAAACAGATCAATGATAGCCCATTAAAAACATATATTTCTTTTTTCCCCCGATTTTTAAAAACAAATTTAAAGTTTTCAGTTTTAAATTCTCTCTCTCCCTCCTTCTCTTTCCTTCCTCCTCTTCGAGATGGTAAACAATGAGCTACAACTTGTACATGTTTAATTATGTAAAACATTTCCATAATAGACAGTTTGTGCAAGAAGACTCGAAAAAAAAAAAAGTAAGTAAAAAATAGAGCATTCAGTCTGCATTTAGGCAATAGCCTTCTTTGGAGGTGTACACTATGCTTCATCATTAGTCCTTTGGGATTGTCCTGGATCATTTGTATTGCTGAGAATAGATAAGTCATTCACAGTTCTTCATCAAATGACACTGCTGTTATGCATATTCTCCCGGTTCTGTTCACTTCACTATGCATGTTACTATAAGTCTTTCTAGTTTTTTTTTTCTTTTTTTCTGAAATCATCCAGCTTATCACTCCTTATAGCATAAAAATATCCCATTACAATTATCTACCAAGCTAGTTTAAACCATTCCCTAATTAATGGGTATTCATGTGATCTCTAATTTTTAGCCACCATAAAAATAAGTTCTATAAAAATTTTAGTACAAATAGACCCTTCCCCCTCTTTTTTGGACATTTTTTTGGATATAGATCTAGTAGTGATATTGCTAGACCATAGAGAATGCACAGTTTTACAGCACTTTGAGTATAGTAAGGAAACAATTTAGTGGATGTCTGTCTGTGTGTGTTTGTGTGTGTGTGTGTGTGTGTGAAAAACTAAAAAAACTAAAACAAATCAGTACGATACAAGGTAGGGTATGAGAGAGACAAAAATATTTTCATACAAATAGCTCCCAAATATGTATTTCTATTGTAATTTAAGTTTTGAACTGGATTTTCTTTTCTTTTCTTTTTTTTTTTTTTAATTAAAGCTTTTTATTTTCAAAACATATTCACAGATAACTTTTCAACATTGACTCTTGCTAGGCTTATGTTCCAAATTTTCCCCTCCTTCCCCCTATCCCATCCCCTACATGGCAAGCAATTCAATATATGTTATACATGCTAAAATATATGTTAAATCCAATATATGTAAACATTTTGACACAATTATCTTGCTACACAAGAAAAATCAGATCAAAAAGGAAAAAAAAATGAGTAAGAAAACAAAATGCAAGCAAACAACAACAAAAAGAGTGAGAATGCTATGTTTTGTTCCACACTCAGTTCCCACAGTTCTCTCTCTGAGTGCAGATGGCTCTCTTCATCACAAGATCATTGGAACTGGCCTCAATCATCTCATTGTTGAATAAAGTCATGTCCATCAGAATTGATCATCATATAATCTTGTTGTTGCCATGTACAATGTTCTCCTGCTTCTGCTCATTTCACTCAGAATCAGTTCATGTAAGTCTCTCCAGGCCTTTCTGAAATCATCCTGTTGATCATTTCTTACAGATCGATAATATTCCATAGCATTCATATACCACAATTTATTCAGCCATTCTCCAATTGATGGACATCCACTCAGTTTCCAGTTTCTGGCCATTACAAAAAGGGCTGCCACAAATACTTTTGCACATGTGGGCCGCTTTTCCTCCTTTAAGATCTTTTCAAAATATAAGCCCAGTAGTAACAGTGCTGAGTCAAAGGGTATGTACAGTTTGATAACCCTCTGAGCATATGAATTGCATTTTCTCTACAGGAACTAGAAAAGGGGATTATGACTCACATTTTATAGACAAGTACAAATCACCTAAGATGTTGTTTGAAGTCACACAGTAAGTAAGTATCAGAGTCAGGGCTTAAAGTCACATCTAATTCCCATCCCATTTCTCTGTTCTGCTAAGTCAAGCCTATCTCCTCAACTATTCTTTGATCTTAATGGTTGGAATCATATCTATGCTTCCATATCACCCCTAGTGCCCAATAATCTTAGTATCTTACAGGTGGTCAGTGTCCACAAGCCTGTTGAAGAAGGTGATAATAATACCTACCATTCTTAGCAGGGTAGGTATGACAAACATTATAGCATCCATGTGTTTATATAAAGATACAGATGAGAATCTATATATTACACATAGTTATGAAATATTAGTCTCAAATATAATAATATATAATCTCATATAGATGAAAAACTGAAAGGTCAAAAGAGTGAAACAATTTGTATAAGGCTATACAGTTCCAGCAGAGAAAAACTAAAACTAAGGTTCTCTAGCTCCAAAATAGCTAATAGACCATTTCTCTTTAGCATCCCCGAACAGGCTACCCAACTAAAATGAATTCTCTTTCTCTTTGGATGGGTGTGTGTGTGTGTGTGTGTGTGTGTGTGCATTGTTCAATGTTTTAATCAGGTCTGAGTTGTAGGATCCCATGGAATACTTTCTTTGGGATTTTCTTGGTTTCCATTTCTTTCTCAAGCTCATTTTATAAATGAGGAAATGGAAGCAAACAAAATTAAGTGATTTCTCCAGGATCACATAGAGAAAGTTTCTGAGGCTAGATTTGAACTTGGATCTTTCTGACCCCACATCCATTTAGCCACCTAGACACCCCGCTTTGTGTATGTGTAGTATATGCTTGTACATATATGTACTTATAGCTCTGCTTATGCATATATTTTTTTGAATGTGGTATTATAATATGTGATACATACATACATATATATATATATACACACCATGTACATTCATACATACATATCTTCTCCACTGATAAATCAATATCTATATATTAATGTTTTTACATATGGATCCTTGTGCCACCCACTAGGGATAATTATAAATCCAACAACTTTTTTTTTTTTTTTAATATGTAAGAGATGTGTTTTAGATTAGGTAAGGGGATAAGAGAAAATGTTTTCACAAAGAGCTTTGGAAACAAGAGAATGGGAGCATCTTTATTGTCATTTTACAGAAGTAGGAATGAAATTTCTGAGAATTTACTTGCCCTATAAATATACCTAACATAATAATAACCTAACAAATGACAGGGCCAAATAAAATTTAAAAGGAAAGTTAAGTTCAAGTTGTAGAAGCCAGGATTCAAACCCAAGTCTCCTGTTGTATTATGCCTTGCGTGTGGTGTTCTTCCAGCTCCTACTTTCTCTTGTTCCTCTGTTAAAAAGAATGCACAACATGACCTACTTGTGGGTCTCCACAATAAGTGAATGGTACTTTGGCACTTTAAGCTGCCTCCCATTGCTTTCTTCAGTGTTTCTTTTTCTCAATAAAAATGTGTTTCTCATTTTCTATGTGTTGTAGAACCATTTGTCATTTTGAGGTTGTTTAGCTCTTCCTGTTTGATCCTCTGTAGCTCTTGTAAGAAGACCCCTATTCTATACCACCACCTCTCTGGTCTGGGCCCTTGGGGCCTCACAGCTGTGAGTTATAAGGAGATTCTGGGCCAAAAGCTGGGAGGGAGTGGTTTCCCAAGTGGCTTGGAAAAGCCAAAGTATTTTCTCATGTTTGCTTTGGATTTCAAGATGTTTAATTTGAGTCAATCCTTCACTAAAAGGAGCTAGCTCACGTATCAGAAAGCATGAATAGAGCATCATTAATCTCCTCTCTCTTTCTTACCGCAGGGGTTGGCAACCTTTGAACAATGGCCCTGCCAAACCTCCCTTAATTCAATACTCAAGACAATTTAACACACATTCAGGTACCTACTATGTGCACAGCATTGCGCCTGGCACGTAGGGAGAACTGTCCACCTGATCTATCACTGTCACTCCTTGAGCTACTCAGAGATACTACCACTAGAGAAGAAAACAAAAGGAATGATGTTACTTGCTCACAAAAAAAAGGATGTTTACCTTGAAAAAAATCTGGATATAACTGCTTCCTTTCCCATGGTAGTCACTAGTGGCAAGAAATTTAGGCTTTTTTTTTTTTTTTTTTTTTTTAACACATATATACACAAATACATACAGGGGGGTGTGTGTGTTTGTGTGTGTGTGTGTGTGTGTGTGTGTGTGTGTGTGTGAGTGTATTTAGCCATAAGATTTTATTTGATGACCTTCACTGATGGAAAATTGCATTCTAATGCAAGCCATACTATTAATTATTAGCTCTAATTATTAGGTAGTTTTTCTTATCAAGGAAAAAAATCAATCACTCCATAATTTCTATTCCTATTTCCACCCCCACTCTCACATTTTTTTTGGTCCAAATTCTGGGGTAGCCAATAACAGATTTAATCATTCTTTAGCCAATCCCCTATAATATATAATTTTAAAACAATTATCTAGGGCATTGAGAAGTTAAGTAACTTAGGCCAATATGTGTCAGAGGTGGAATCTGAGTTTGTCTTCTGTTTTCTTTCTATTACATTACACATCCTCTTGTTTTGTTGTTGTTGTTTCACGTGAGGGAAAGAAAAATCAAGTTACTCTTCCTTCCACATAGATAATCCTTCAAGTATTGGAAATTATCTATCATGTCCCTTTAGAAGACTTCTTTTCTTGACATTAACTTTTAGCCAAACTTTCTATGGCAAAGTTTAATATGGCTTCATTCTCCTGTTCACTCACTGCTAGATGCTGGGTTACAAACAGGCTTTATCACCCTGGGCAAGTCAAGTCACAACTGTGAGTTCTAGTTTCATCATAGTAAAACAAAGCAGTTAATTAATTATAGAGTATGCTCTTAATTTTAACATGATATGACTTGATCAATTGCAATAGAATTGTGATGGAAAGTGTCATCTACATTCAGAGAGAAAATTATAGAGATTGAATGTGGATCAAAGCATGGTGTTTTCGCCTTTTTATTGTTGTTTGCTTGTTTGTTTTTTCTTTAGTGTGGTTATTTTTCCCCATTTTGATATTTCATGTGCAGCATGACAAGTATGGAAATATGTTTAGAGAATTGCACATGCTTAACCTATATCAAATTGCTTTTTGCCTAGGGAAGAGGGGAGGAGCGAAGAGAGACAAGATTCTGCAAAGATGAATGTTGAAAACTATCTTTGCATGTATTTGGGAAAAAACTACTACTAAAAAAATTATATGACTTGATTTATCTCCAAATCACTCACTTCTAAGTTTCAGAGAAAGAATTTCTGGCATTAATAACAATCATAGTTATAAAAAGTCATGTTAAAAAGTGTTGATAGTAGAATTATAACTAAAAATTGATATGCTTGGGAGAAAGGAAGTTTGAAGAGGTCACCTGGGATGAAGCCAGTAGGAAGAGGAAACACAGTAAAAGGAAGTTTCTCTGTTGCTAGACTACTTGCCTTTAGGGAGAGAGGAATGGGAGGAGAGAGGAGTGAGAAGGGAATAAGAGCCAGGAATGTAAGTGCATGAGATGAAAAACATTCTCCAGGAGAAACCTCTTTCCCAGAGAGGTTGGAGTCAGGCAGGAAGGGAATTGCTGGGAGAGAGAAGGGATAAAGGGAAATGAGGAGCCCATTCCAAAGATTGGTGTAATTGGTATCCTCTACATCTTATCACCTGGATCTTGATCACTCTATTCTGATTCCTTTCAAGTTACACTCTTGGTAGTTGCTTATCCTGGTGCCAGTCAATTTTTGGGGACAAATTACCTTGAATTCAGCTGTTTCTGTTTTATAGGAGAACTATATAAATGATAGCTAGGCAAGTACAGAAGGAGAGAGGAAGACAAAGGCAAAGACGAAGAGGAGGGATACAGAGACAAAGATGAAGAGGAAGGAGAGGGAGACTGGTCAGATCCCCTCCAAGACTAGCTCAAATCACAATGTGACTTGCTCTTGGTCCCAATTCTGCTGAAGATAGAACTGCTTGTACTTTGCCTTGCTCCCAAGTATGCTGGGATATCTTCATGTATTTTTTTTTTCTAAATCTAGTGAAACTGGAAAGCTCAGGAACGCTTAAATTTATATTGGCATTTATTTCAATGACAAAAGAAAACTGAAAAATGAGCTTTGTGGGGTAAGTTAACAGACATTTGAACTGAAAAAGATATATTCTTAGTAAATTAAACATCATTTAGATTCCTGTTCATAAGGCAGCAAGGTCATAGCTTTGAGGGTAACTTAATGGCTGATGAACCCATAATTTTCATTCTGACTTTGATATAAGCTTCACTTAAATGCCTTTTTGAAGGGGAAAAGCAATTCATTTTAAGACCAATGGACTCCTCTGTGCCTCTCTAGTCTCTTATCATGTCTTCATTGCCAAAATCCAAAAATGAACAGAGAAAATTGAAAGAAAATATGAAACCAATATTAAAAATATATGTCCTTTGCACATAGATAGTCCCAAAGAGTCTAAATCAAATCCAAAATAAGTGGGATTTTAATTACATTAGAGACAGCAAAGTGGGGCAGCTAGATAGCCCAGTGGATAGAATCAAGAGAACCTGAGTTCAAATGCATCCTCAGACATTTCACACTTTCCAGATGTGAGACCGTAGGCAAGAGATTTAACCCCAATTGCCTCAAAAAGAGAGACAGACAGACAGCAAGGTAAAACCACTGGACTGATAATTAAAAGCTATCATTTGAATTTATACCACAGTCCTACAGTGTATCCCTGAACATGCCATTTCTTTTTCTCTGAGAATCAATTTACTCAAACTTAAAATGAGAAGATTGGACTACCTATTTTTATGATCCCTTCTATTTCTCACAGTTGTATGTTAAGTGTATATGCTGAGTGGGGACAAAGTCAAGATGGCAGAGAGTAGACAGGACTTTGCCTGAGCTCTTCCTGGCTTCCCTCAGAATCAATGTCAGATCAAGCCCCTGAAAAGATTTTTGTAGTGACACAAATCACAAATATTTGGAGTGTAATAAATTTCCAGCAGAAAATATCATTGAAGGACTTCAGGAAAGGTCTGTCTCAACTGGGAAAGGCAGGGGAGGGCAGGTGGGGGGGAGGGATACAGCTTAATGCAAGGGCAGTATAGAAAGCCCAGAGCAGAGAGGGCCTGCACAGGGAATCTGGTGGGAAGCTCTTAGCCAAAATACAGCAGTATTGGCTACTCTGTCCTGGTTCAGAAGACAGTGGATCAGCAAAATGGCTGGGAGACCCCCAAAGCAACTATAGAAAGCAAATCATGAGCCCCTTAACACCAGCATAACAAGCAGAAATAGAAGAGAAAAGGAACAAGAAAGGGGGAGGGGCTGAAAAAGAGGAGAGCAGATTGAAGGAGATGGTGGTCAGAAGCAAAACACTGGTGAGGATGGAAAGGGGGAAAGGAAAAAGAAAAGCATAAGTTGGAAAAATAAGATGGTAGGAAATACAAAGTTAGTCATTTTAACTATGAATGTGAATGAGATGAAGCCCCATAAAATGGAATCAAATAGTAGACTGGATTAAAAGTTAGACTCCTACAAAATGTTGTTTAGAAGAAACAAATTTGGGGGGAGAATTCTGGGAAGATGGTTGGTAAATTGCAAGCTCCCCCACAAATAGAATAAATTTGCACCTCAGGGAGAACACAGACTGATGAAAATTTGAGAAGACTTGGGGCAGACCTGAGCTCCTCCTGACACAACTTGAAAAGATCTGAAGGACTTTGGGCTGATAATTAACCTGTCTGAAGTGCAGACACCTACAGGCTAGCTCCACAGAAACATCAAATGTGAACCCTCAGGCTAACTGGGTGTGGCTGGAGCCTCAGCAGGAACCACAGGAAGGAACCACCTGATAGACTATTTATGGAGTCTGAGAGGACTGAGTGAACTTCAGCAGATTGGAAATGCCAGGCCCATATGTGCTGCTGAAACTTGGCCCCGGGCAAAAGGGAACCAGCATCAGGTGAGTTCAGAGGCAGTGAGGGAGGGATGCTGCTGGCTATGTGCATTTGCCAGAGGTGAAGCTCCTGGTCTGGGGTTCCTGGTCAAAGTGGAGAGCTGAAGGGAAGCTTGAGACACCAACCATCCAGCCTATAATTGAAGTGTTTAAACTAATACTTCCTATTAAAAAAAAAAAAAAATGAACCAGCAAAGAAGAAAGTATCTCATCACTGAAATATATTATGGGAACAGAGAAGACCAGGTTTCATCTTCAAAGGAGGATACTTTTATAAAAACAAACTTTCACCCCAAAGATGAATGGATTCATGATTTAGACATAAAGAATGATACTATATACAAATTTGGACAACAAGATATAGCCCACCTTTCAGATCTGTGGAGAAGAAAGCAATTTGTGATTAAAGAAGAACTGGAGAACATTATGAAATGCAAAATGGATAATTTTGATTATACTAAATTAAAAAGATTTTGTACAAACAAAACCAATGCAGCCAAGATTAGAAGGGAAACATAAAACTAAGGAAAAATTTTACAACCAAGGGTTCTGATAAAGGCCTTATTTCTAAATATACAGAGAATTGACTAAAAGATATAAGAATAGAAGCAATTCTTCAATTGATAAATGATCAAAGGGTATAAAAGAAGAAGTTAAAACTATTTTTAGTCATATAAAAATGCTCTGAATCATTATTGATTAGAGAAATGCAAATTAAGATAACTCTAAGGTACCACTACACACCTCTCAAATTGGCTAAAATGACAGGAAAAGATAATGACAAATGTTACAGGGGATGTGGAAAAACTGGGATACTAATACATTGTTGGTGGAATTGTGAACTGATTCAACTATTATGGAAAGCAACTTGGAACAATATCCAAAGGACTATCAATCTGTGCATATCTTTTGATCTAGCACTGTCTACCAGGACTATATCCCAAACAGATCATAAAAAATAAAAAGGACCCACATATGCAAAAGAGGTTTGTAGCAACCCTTTTTGTGGTGGCAAAGAACTAGAAACTGAGTGAATGCCCATCAGTTGGGGAATGGCTGAATATGTTATGACATATGAATGTTATGGAATATTATTGTTCTATAAGAAATGATCAGCAGGAAGATTTCACAAAGACCTGGAGAAACTTATATGAGTTAATGTTAAGTGAAGTAAGTAGAATCAAGAGAACATTGTACACAGAGTCAATAAGATTGTAAGATGATCAAATTTGATGTATTTGGCTCTTTTCAATAATGAGAGGATTTAGGTAATTTCAATACATTTGTTATGGAGAAAGTCATTTGCATCCATAAAAGAGTACTTGGAGGACTGAGTGTGGAATCCCGACATAGTATTTTCACTTTTTTTGTTGTTTGCTTGCTTTTTTTTCTCTCTTGTTTCCTTTGAGCAGCATCATAAAAATAGAAATATGTATAGAAGAATAGCACACTTAACATGCATTGGATTACTTGTTGTCTAAGGGAGGGAGTGTGAAAAGGGAAGGAAAAAAGATTTGGAACACAAAGTTTTGCAATGATGAATGTTGAAAATACTCCTTGGGGGTGGGGTGGAGCCAAGATGGTGGAGAGGACACATGATTCTTTCTGATCTTCTCCCTGGACCCTCAACTAATTACCAAATTCAGCCTCTGAATTATTTCTAGACTGGCAGAATTCATGAATATTGGAAATATAGCAAATTAACAGCAGAAAATAATTTTGAAGATCATCAGAAAAGGTCCGTTTTGATTAGGCATGGAGGAAAGCCAGGCACAGGACTGGGGTGGTACCTGGTCTCCACAGCGTGGTGCAGATTCCGTGAGGTGGAAAATCTATGGGGAGGACTCTACCACAGTGTTGGCTACTCTGACCTGGTAGTAAGCCAGTAGATCAGCAGAGAAGTTATAAAACATCCAACACAGACACAAAAGGTAAATAGTGAACCCCAAAACACTGGAGTTTCATGGGACCTGGCCCTGCCCACCTAGCACTGGTAGTGAGTCAACATGATCCCAGCACAGCTGCTGCCTCTGGTTTCTGTTTAGCTGTTGCCTATAGGGGAAGCTTGGAAAACCTTGCTTGCCCTAAAAGCAGATCCTTTTTTTTTTTTTTTTTTTTTTTTTTTTTTTTTAAGTGAGTAAAAAGGCAAAGAGAACTCTAACTATAGATAGTTTCTATGGTGGAAGAGAAGAACAGATTTCAAACCCTGAGCAGACTAAAAGCAGATTGTCTCTAGATAAAGCCCCAAAGGGTGATATAACCTGATCCCAATCACACAAGGCTCTCCTAGAAGAAATTTTAAAATATCTCAAAAGAGAGCTAGAAGAAAAATAAGGAAAGGAAAACTTTGCAAGAGAGTTTGGAAAAGGCATATAACTTATTAAAAGATAGATTTGATAAAATGAAAAAACAAAACAACACCCTGAAAAACAGAATTTTTGAAATGGAAAAGGTAAATAACTCCCAGGAAAACAGAATTTGTGAAGTGGAAAAAAAAATAACTCCTTAAAAAAAACAGAATTTGTGAAATGGAAAAAAATTCATAGAACAAAACAACTCATTTAAAAACTCAAATTGGACAAATACAAAAAATAAATTTTTTAAAAAAGTAAATGAAAATAATTCACTCAAAATCAGAATTAAACAAATGGAAATGAATGACTCAATGAGATATCAAGAATCAGTCAAGCAAAACCAAAAAATAGGAAAAAATAGGAAAAAATGTAAAATACCTACTTGGGAAAACTAACTTGGAAAATAGATCTAGGAGAGACAGTCTAAGGATTATTGGACTCCCTGAAAACCATGATGAAAAAAACAGCATAGATACTATTTTTCAGGAAATTATCAAAGACAATTGCCCTGAAGTCATAGAATCAGAAAGTAAAATAGCCACTGAAAGAATTCACTGAACACCTCCTGAAAGAGACCCCAAAATTAAAACTCCAGGGAATATCATGGCTAAATTTCAGAACTCTCATACCAAGGAAAAAATATTGCAAACAGCCAGAAAAAAAATTCAAATATCTAGGAGCCACTGAGAGGATCTAGCAGCTTTCACCTTAAAGGACTTTCCAAAAGACAAAGGAACTTGGAATGCAGCCAAGAATAAACTACCCTGCTAAACTGAGCATTTTCTTTCAGAGTAGAAAATGGACTTTCAATGAAACTGGTGAATTCCATTTATTTTTGAGGAAAAGACCAGAGCTAAACAAAATTTGACCTCCAAATATAGGACTCAAGAGAAGCATCTAAAAGACAAAAAGAACTGTTGAGAATTTTATTTCTGTTATAGTCATACATAGTGCATGTATAATTTAATTTTAGTGTTATAAGAAGGAACTAGAAGTGGAAAGGGGATTGTACCAGAAAAAGGGAAAAGTGGAGGTAAAATGAGAGAAATTACATCTCATGAAGAGGCAAAGGTAACCTATTATATTTGAGGGAAAGAAGGAGGGAGATGAACATTGTGTGAATCTTATTCTCATCAGATTTAGCTCAAAGAGAAAATATTAGACATATTTGGTTTACAGAAAAACTTTTCTCACCTTATTGAAAAGGAGGGGGAAGACAAAAAGGGAGAGGGTAGGCTAAATAGAAGGGAAACCAGAAATAATAAGGGAAAGGAATAAGAAAGGGGAAGGGACTAGAGGGAGGGATTCTAAAGGGAAAGGGCTGCTTGAGACAAATGGTGCTCATAAGTAAATACCGGGGAGAAAGAAAAGGGGAAAAGGAAAGAGAAAAGTATAATCTTAGGATAATAAGATGGCAGAAAATACAGAATTAGTGGTTTTCAACCATAAATGTGAATGGGGTGAACTTTCCCTAAAGCAGAATTGGATAGCAGAGTGGATTTAAAGCCAGAATCCCACATGTTGTTTACAAGAAATATATTTAAAGCAGGCTGATACATACAGAGTAAAGGTAAAAGGCTGGAGCAGAATCTATTATACTTTAGGTGAAGTAAAAAAAATTAGTAGGGGTAGTCATTCTGATCTCAGATCAAGCAGAAGCAAAAATTGATCTATTTAAAAGAGATAAGGAAGGAAACTATATCTTGCTAAAGAATACCATAGATAATGAAGCGGTATCACCAAGTTGTATAGCATGGAAATTCCTAAAGGAGAAGTTAAGAGAGTTTCAAGAAGAAATAGACAGCAAAACTATAATAGTGGGAGATTTCAACATTTTCTTTCAGAACTAGATAAATAAAAGCTCAAAAGAAATAAGAAAGAAGTTAAAGAGATAAATAGAATACTAGCAAAGTTAAGTATGATAGATCTCTGGAGAAAATTGAATGGAGACAGCAAGGAATACACTGTCTTCTAAGCAGTTCATGGAACCTATGCAAAAATTGGCCATATATTAGGACATATGGACCCCAAAATCAAATGCAAAAAGGCAGAAATAGTAAATGCATTTTTTTCAGATCACAATGCAATAAAAATTACATTCAATAAAAAACCAGGGGAAAATAGACCAAAAAGTCATTGGAAAATAAACAATCTCATCTTAAAGAATGAATGGGAAAAACAGCAAATCATAGACATAATTAATTATTTCATACAAAAGAATGACAATAACATACAAAAATTTGTGGGATGCAGCCAAAGGTAATAAGGGGAAATTTTGTATCTCTAGATGCTTACTTGCATAAAATAGAGAAAGAGAAGATCAAACTAATTCCACTCATATGAAAGTGTTCCAAGTCACTATTGATGAGAGAAATGCAAATTAAGACAACTCTGAGATATCACTACACATTTCTCAGATTGGATGACAGGAAAAGACAATGATGAATGTTGGAGGGGATGTGGGAAAACTGGGACATTGATAAATTGTTGATGGAACTGTGCATGGATCCAACCATTCTGGAGAACAATGTATAACTATGCCCCAAAAGTTAACAAACTATGCATACCTTTGACCCACCAGTGTTACTACTGGGCTTATATTGCAAAGAGATCTTAAAGGAGGGAAAAGGACCCACAAATGCAAAACTTTTTGTGGCAGTCCTTTAAGTAGTGGCTAGAAACTGGAAACTGAATGGATGTCCATCAATTGGAGAATGTCTGAATAAATTATGGTATCTGACATGTTATGGAATATTGTTGTTCTGTAAGAAATGATCAACAGGATGATTTCAGAGAAGTCTGGAGAGACTTACATGAACTGATGCTGAGTGAAATGAGCAGAATCAGGAGATCATTATACATGACAACAACAAAACTATACAATGATCAATTCTGATGGATGGGGCTCTCCTCAACAATGAATTGATTCAATCCAGTTCCAATTGCTTAGTAATGAAGAGGAAGAGGATTATGGGAACTGAGTGTGGAGCACAACATAGCATTTTCACTCTTTCTATTGTGGTTTGCTTATATTTTTATTTTCCTTCTCAGGTTCTTTTTTTCTTTCTAGATCTGATTTTTCTTGTTCAGCAAGATAACTTTATGGATATGTATACGTATATCTGGTTTAACATATATTTTAATATGTATTGAATACCTGCCATCTAAGGGAAGGGATGGGGGAAAGGAGGGGAAATTTTGGAGGAGAGGGTTTTGCAAGGATCAGTGTTGAAAAATTATGCATGCATATGTTTTGTAAATAAAAAGCTATAATAAAAAGGCAATCAAAAGAAAAAGAAGAAAATACTCTTTGTATGTATTGTGAAAATAAAAGGCTATTATTAAAAACAAAATAAAAAATAGTATGCTGTTGACTTGAATAGTCAAAGACCAAAATGATATATATATATCATATATTATGATGGGACCATGGTACATTGTATCTGACTGTGGCTGATGAAATTAATACTAGCTCAGAAAGCTCTACTACAGGTTGAGCATATCAACATTTGGAGTGGGGATGGCTCTCAATTTATGAATCACACTTATTTTGAGCTACTGAACTTCTGCTTTGCTCATAGAACATAGCCCTTCTTTGATTTAGCCATGCTGTACTGATCAGTCCTGTGCCAGGATGACATGTCTCACATTCATTTCCAAAGTACTTAAGGGAGACCTTGCAAGTCTTCATATCTCTTCTTTTGAACTTGTGTAACTGATTGCCTTGTGTGTATTCTCTATAAAGCAGTATTTTAGACAAAGTTAGACATTTGGTATTTGAATATTTGGCTACCCCAGACATATTCTGTGCAACAGAGTTTGAATGGTTGGCAGTTCAGCTTGAGAAAGGATTTCAGTGTCCAGTACATTATCTTGCCAGGTGATCTTCAGAATCTTCCTAAGACAATTCAAATAGGGCTGGTGTGATGCTGATAGACTGTCCAGGTTCCACAGATATACAATAGTGATATAGATCCAACTCTATAGATTTTTTAAACCTAATTTTATATATTTTTATATAGATTATATATATATGTCATATTCATATGTATAACATACATATTTATATAGATTATAATTTTATAGATATTTTAGCCCAATATCTTTTCTCTCCCATACTTTCCTTTGGAGCCTCCTAAACATTGAGCTTCTCTGGCAATCCATGCTTCAACAACATCATCTATATATACATTCCTTAAAATACACTGTCAAAGTAAGTGAAGTTATAATGAAATTCTCCATTTGTTGTAACAAATGGTTCCATGTAATGAATAATACAGTGCTGCTTGATGGACAGCCTCTATTTTAACTGTAGGGTCAAAATAAGCAGAAGCAGCAATGAATCAATCTATACTCTCTTGCATCTCAGCCTCAGAGAATACAGTGAGTGAACAAGCATCTGAAAATAAAAAGTCATGTACCAACTTTCCCTCTACTTTAGTCTTGGCTTGAATCCTTTTCAAGTCAAATGATTTACCATTGGTGTGATAGCCGACCTTGATGCTGTTTTCATGCTTATTGGTGTTATCTTATAGCATCTCTGAAAACATCATGGTAAAAGCAAAGGAGCAAGCACACAGCCTTGCTTTACTTCATGACTGACTGTGACAGTACAAACATAGAATCCATGAGAACACGCCATCATGAAACTGACATATAATACTGATGTTAGTTGATTTATTGTTTGATAAAAAATAAATTTAACTTATTGATTTGCTGTAATAAAATAGAAATGAGACTTGAGGTGGGCCAGAAGGTGGGAAGGATCATTGGTGAGTGGTAAGGAGAAAGGATATTTCAGATCAATGAAATTATATCAGAAAAGTCAAAGCAATAGAAATAAGTAAATTTGGGTAAGGAAGACAATAAGGAGACCAGCACAGCTGGAATATTTGGACTTAGGACAGTACTAGGAGATACTTTTATTTGACTTATGCCTTGTGAAAATCATTGTGGGATAGTAGTAGTAAACCATATAGGATTTGGAAGAATCCCTAGACATTCATGTAGCCTTGGGGAGTTCTTCCCCTACTGAAATTCCCTGTCCTCATTTATGAAATGAAGGGGGTGGAATAGATGAACTCAAAGGTCTTTTCTGGTTCTAAAATTCAGTGTTTCCATATGAAAATCCTGCAGTGGGGTGTCTGAGGACAATATTTGTTCACTGTCAATGGATGACATTCCGGTGAGTACTTAGCATCTAACAGTGCCCAGAAACATTCAACAGGAAGATGCCTCTTAAAAGAAGGAGAAAATGGGCTCATTCATGCATGCTACTATTCCTCCTTTCCTGGCAGTCTGACTCTTGGGAGCTGTAACAACTCAGAAACAAAATATTCACTGTACAAAAGCTGACAAATAACATTCTTTCTTCCTTTAAGTACTGGGGTGATTTCCAGACTCAAGAAGGAACAAGTTGTTCTCAGGTATTTAAATTATGCACAGTGTCTAATGTTTTAAGCCCATTATGGTACTAGGTAAAAAGTGAAGGTCTATTCTGAAGATCCGTCCATTGTCAGACTGATTTTGACTTAAAATCATTGATTCATGGATTTAGAATCAGAGGGCTGAGTCCAATATCCTAATTTTATGAATAAGGAAATTGAGGTCCAGAGATGTTAACTGACATGCCCAATGTAAGGCATACAGTAAGAAGCAGAATGAAGATTCGAATCCATATCTTTTTTTCTAAAAGTCCCATGCCCTTTCCATGTATCATAGTGCTTCCCTATTAACCTCAAGATCTTACTTCTTCATCAGCCTCAGTTTCCTCATTTGAAAAGTGAGGGGATTGAACAAGTTGTTCTCTAAGGTATCTTCCAATATTAATTTTCTATGTTCTAAAGTCCCTGCAAGTTTAATATTCATTCTATGTTCTACATTTCAAGGTCTCTTTCAAATATAATATTGCCTGTTCTAACAACCTCTTCAAGCCATAATATTCTATGATTACTGTCTTATATTTTTTACTGCTTTAGCCTTCGGGGGTTCTATCATCTCTGATCTCCATAATATCTTCTGTTTTACTCAATCAATGAAATCAAATATTTAAATAATATGAATAATTCAATGTGGGCAGCTTTACTTTCTAAATTTTGCCAATCATATTTCTAAAATATACCAGGAATCACATTTTTTCACTTTGATAAACTTTATCATTGTTCACTTCCTCAACATCTTTTGAAGACCATTGCAATATCCTCTTCATTGTGCCCTTGGTTCTACTTTCCGTCTCCTATCATTCACGCAGCTGCCTGATCTCTATTCCTTAAACAGTGACATTGCCATACAAATATATTGTGTATACTATTTACATGTGTATGTGTAAAAAGAATAAATAAATATGTATACAATGTGTGTCTATACATACACAAAAAACACACACACTTACAGAGTGAGAAAAACAGAGATAGAAGGGGGAAGGGAAGGAAGAAGGAAAAGGGAGGAAAAAAGGGAAAAACAGAAGGATGGAGAAAAAGAGAGAGAGAGAGAGAGAGAGAGAGAGAGAGAGAGAGAGAGAGAGAGAGAGAGAGAGAGAGAGAGAGAGAGAGAGAGAGAGAGAGAGAGAGAAAGAGAGAGAGGGAGAGGAGGAGAGGGAGGGGAGAGGGGGGGGGAGAGGGAGAGAGAGGGGGAGGAGGGAGAGGGAGAGGGGGAGAGGGAGAGGGGGAGAGAGAGAGGGGGGAGAGGGAGAGGGGAGGAGAGGGAGAGGGGGAGAGGGAGAGGGAGAGGGAGAGGGAGAGGGAGAGGGAGAGGAGAGGGAGAGGAAGAGGGAGAGGAAGAGGAGAGAGGGAGAGGGAGAGGGAGAGGGAGAGGAGAGGAAGAGGGAGAGGGAGAGGGAGAGGGAGAGGAGGGGAGGGGAGAGGGGAGAGGGAGAGGGAGAGGGAGAGGGAGCTTTCCAATATCATCACCTCAAAGAAAAAATAGAGCATACTTATAAACTGTAATCTAAATACCTCCACAATTTGATTATCACTTACCTTTTCAATCATACCATCTTCATTCACTATCTGCTTTAGGTCAAATTTGTCTTCTAGTTGCTCTGGGAACGTCATATGCCAATTCCTACCTCATTTTTTTGCATAAGTAGTTACTCATATCTGGAATGCATTTTCTAACCACTTAATCTTTTGGAACCCAAATTTCTTTCAAAACACCCTTTAGGATGTACTTCCCATAGAAGACCTTTCTTAATATGAACATATTCTTTCCCCTTTGAAATTATTTAGTGTAACCTTTATAGTTTCTTATTTGTGATCTTGCTTTGCCTTCCCCTCTCCCAAACAGGTAAATGATAGCTCCTTAAAGGCAAGGTCTGCTTTACTTTGGTCTTCATATCCTCAGTGCCTAGAATTGTGCCTACCACATTAATAAAAGCTGGTTGAATATAACTAGATTGGAATGCTTTTGCCTTTATCTTAAATCACAGATAGGTTGAATAATTTCCAAAAGAGAAACAGTTTTCAAATAATAGAAATGGCCCCTTTCTCTAGTCAGTACCCAAGTGTTTAGATCTAGAAATAGCATCACTCATTTCCCAACCTACTTACAGGCAGGTTATCCCAGATGAAATCACAGTGTGAATGCTGTGTTATTTGCAACAGGGCACTGTCTCAGCTACAATTTAAAATATCAATATCCAATTACCCTCCAACACTCCCCATGTCCAGGAAGGACAACTTGATGTTTTTAGTGAGAAATGTGGTCATTTTAAAAAGTGATTCACACATTTTCCAAGGACTTTTGAAATCTGCCCTACTGCCCTGACAAAATTAAAGCTAGAATTCCAAAAAAAAAAGCAAATCCCCCAAAACAAACAGTTGTTGACAAGCAAATCAAGAAAATAGGGATGTAAATTGCTTCAAGGAAACAGTTGTGGGTAATAACAAATTAGAAAGTTTAGTTTGAAAAAAGGTTGCATTTAAAAATAACTGAATTCATGTTTCAATAGGGGAGGGGGTAGAAAGGGGTAGAATAGAATTTTGAAAGAATTCAAAACTCAAAAGACCTGCATTCCAGTCCTTTATTGCATTGCTTACGAAGATGTCATTTAAAAGAGATTAGAATAGGAAGACAAACTTTAGGCTCTATATAAGTACAAATTTCTTCACAATAAGAGCTTCCCTAAAATAGAATGAGTTGCCTTGGGAAGTAGTGAGTTTATCATCCAAGGAAATCTCTAAGTAGAAGATGAGTGACTATCTTTCATGGATGCTATAGAATAGATATATGTTTAGGTATGGGTTAGATCAGATAACCTTGGTACTTTTCTAGCACTAAGGATTTGTGACTCTCTGATTTGAGGATTTTTAAGAATCCTGGAACATTGTCATTTTATGTTCCCAGAATGCGAAATTACCCCTTCCCCAATCCTTTGGACCAACTACCACAACTTTTGAGAGGTAAACTGATTTTTCTAGTGTCACATGAAGAGTGTCACATGAAGAACTCCAATCCAAACTTTCTAAAAATAACAGGTGACAGGAAATTGAGAGATAGTCTTTCTAGGATCCCAACTGAAGAGTATGGAGTGAATTAAAGTTAGGATATCAGTTTCAGTAGCTTCACTTGAAAGGTAGCCCTTTTATTTGGTAAGAATGGAGAGATAGGGTTTTCTTATTTTTGTCCTTCATTATGAGGTTTGAGGTGATCCTTGGTTTTTGAACATTATGCCAATGAAGAGCAAAGTCAGGCAAGTCCTTCCTGTGATGGAAACACTTTGCGTATAGTCCCAGGAAGAGACTACATCTGTTTTCTAGGGACCAACCCAATTAAGA
Source organism: Sminthopsis crassicaudata (assembly GCF_048593235.1). Lineage (NCBI taxonomy): Eukaryota > Metazoa > Chordata > Mammalia > Dasyuromorphia > Dasyuridae > Sminthopsis > Sminthopsis crassicaudata. The sequence goes on along the minus strand of NC_133622.1, from coordinate 182,762,403 downwards.
GTAGGGAAGTCCCTGATCAACAGGCTGCTCACTTAGCTGATGAATTCTTCAGGCATGGCAACCATAGAACAAAGGAAAATGCAAAAATGGTTCCTGGTTCTATGCCACAGTAACCATAGCAGACTAGTGGAAAGGGAGAAATGAGTGCTAAGAATAACAACATTTTTAGACTGCTTATAAACATTAAGTTAACTGTTAGGTTTCGAAATGAGAAATCCTTGTCCAAGGGCCAATAAGTAGAGACACTACTAGAGGTCTTTACCCACAACAGTATCAGCAGTCTTGGAATAAATAATGCCAAAAGATAAAGCAGTTACTGTAACAATTCTTATAATGTACTTCAAATAAATAAGAAATATGATTTCATGAAATATTTAGTCACTTTTGTATTACAGAGCTCATGATAAATTCTTATATCCCCCCAAAATTCACATATGTGTCTAAAAGGCAGCTTATACAACAAAATACATCTCAAAACATGAAAAAAATAAATTATGAGAAAAATTCAATGATATACAAATTAAATCAGCATATATTATAGTTCTCATTTACTTCAACGAAAATTAGGAAGAAGTGAGATTAGTGAAAAATACATTGGAAAATGATTCAGAAGAAACAAAAAATAGCCAGTGGCTAAGGGCTCACACAGAATTCTCATCTCTCTATATCAAAACAATTTGGTTCCATAAAGAGAAGTGAAATGTGCTAGACATAGCACTAAATAAAATAACCAAAAAATGAAACATCATAAATTAATAGATAGGAAATAACAAATCACCATCTTTGTAAATCATTTACAAATCAGTTTTCTCTAGAGATTCTAAATTTGTCAAGGCAAAGATTCAAATCAATATGAAATTTGTACAACAAAATGAAAAGATAAAGCATACAATTAAAACAATTTCTACTTGACCTATTTAAACTTTTGACATTGAAAAATGATAACTGGATAAAAGAACAGACACTAACACAGCTATCAATATTTTCAAAGAAAATTTCATCAGGGAAAGTTGGCATCCAAAGAAGGATCAAAAGAACCAAAAGCATGTCTTGTTCAATCAATATATCACCTTTTTGTCAAGTAGAAAATCATCAAAACCAAAGACAATATTGATTCATAAAACTTTTAAAACAATCTTCCAGAAGATCATGGTTTAATAGTATAAGAAATATAATCTCATAAAATGTTACAAAGTGGCAAAGCAAAAAAATGAATCAAAACTTGGTGAGAATGATAAGTTAAAGTATATTTAGTGTTTGAAGATGAAACTGGAGAAAAATAATAAAGGAAATATTGAGTAATACAGATATAAAGAGTCTGACTTTGGTGGTGTTATTCATCAATTTAGATTGTTTGGATAGCGATTCACCTAAGAAAATACTTTCTCTTATACATATTGTATATTCCCTTTTAGTCTGGAGTACAAGCCAGGAAA